>NC_143036.1:53835000-54087500 GCF_057628025.1 Oncorhynchus mykiss
AATACATATAGAATTGTGGGAATCACAATAAATATTGTATCGCTATCATATCGTATGGTCCCTGGCAATTCCCAGCCCTAATGATCAGTGTTCGAGTATACTAGTGTCATGGCAGAGAGAGTGATATGATACTCACCCCGACTTGCCGAACCAGTTCCCCATGACTGCCACCACACAGGGCCAGACAGCAGACTGCAGTAGGCCGTTCAGCACCCAAAGACCACAGTACAGGTAGATGTTATAGAATTGCAGCCACTCAGTCAGGGTACCAAACACAAACTCCTGGGAAGTGAAGGAGGGAAAAACAGAAGGTGATATTGGATTACGTCACTAAATAAACACAGTGAAATATAATGGGATCAAAATGCAGAATCTGCAGTATATGAATATTGTTGTAATTAGTACCTATTGTATAAATCTGTTGTAACAACTGTGTAGATGTATATGAAATATAAAAGCACTTACCACTATGGCTGAACCACACAGACCAAAGGAGAGGACATATCGGAGGTTCATGCGATCTCCAATCACTCCACTCATATATAAGCCCTGCATGAATATTGAACAACACACGCATGTTTACCCTGTCCTCCTGCTTTGACTACGCATCAGTGTGCTTGTTTCCATGTTGATAATGAAAGATGACATGAATGAATTAGCATACATTAGTTTAATGTGCATATTAGCATGTGGCAGGAGAGAGAAGTAAATCTGATCTCTGATTAGGTTACATTGAGTCACTGTTGCTAGACTACCCACCTGTAGCCCCCCCCCCCCCCCCCCGTGACCCAAGCTGACCCCGACACTCACCACGGCGTAGGAAAACAGGAAGATGGTGTCGAGGACACCCAGGAACAGAGTGGCTCCATCGGAGTCTGCAAAAAGGTTATTCTGCTCCCATGTCTGGAGGAAGATACAGAATAGACAATCAAAGATACATACATTAACACAATAAATCAACTTTAGATCATTTAACACAAAAACATTGGCAGAGTAACTGAGTAAAGGGATTTATTTAACCGTTTGACCATTAGTATTAGCTGTACTTCATGGTCTGTTTCAACATAATGGTCACGTGCAGAGCACTCGTCAGTAGCTCCACACCTGATAACACTTCCCCATCCACTGCACACAAAGTAAATATTGAGGATCGCACGTGACCAAACCCAATGGTGCAAACTGAGGCAAAACAGCAGACATCCAGGACTTAAGTCATATCAGAGGTCATCATTCAGGGGAGGCGAAAAGGAGAGATAATTCAAGAAGGAGAATCCACATCCTCCCGAGTATGTACCTCCCCGGGTGAGAAGGCAGGAGAGCTGGCATTCTGCACAGAGGGAGTCCACTGGGCTGAGATGCTCACTTTCACATTACTGAAGGTCTTCCTCGAGGCGTGCAGGAGGACATAACTGGAGAGAGAGGGAGGGGAGACTTAATAAAGCCCTGTTATATTCCTAGCACAACAAGGGACCAGAAACACCCAGGGTCTTCCAATGCTGTGTTTAGCTGTTTAAAGCAGCTGGTGTGCAGTACTCAGCCCGTTTACAACGAATAGAAATTCCTCAAGACTATAACCTGTACATAAGAACTCTAGGCTATACGTCACTTCCTGATGACAGGGCCTGGAAAGCACAACCACAAAATCTTTGCACAGCTGAGTGGGGAGGTCAGGATAGGGAATGTGAGAAGCACCGATTCAGCACGAATCTGATTCTTACTGCTCAACTGTCTGACACGTTCACTTTCTCCTACTCTGGTAACAACCAGTCTGACCAGGACGTAATTTTTTTACAGTGTAATTACAGTGGAGAGCTTTATAAGACTGTGAGTACTGTAGCTCCAGTCCAGGCATTAGCACTCGTTGGGGCCCCTATTTACTTAAGGAGGATGTCGGCCTATATGAGCACAAGTGAGCCTGTGTATCAAATGCGCATGTATGCTCTGGTATAAGTGCTTGTGTAGAGAGCATTTAGGGCAAAGAGAACTGGAATGAGAACTCTGAACATTCAGAGGGTCTTATACCAGATCCCTTCAAGGCTGGTGGGAGTTCAGGAGTTGAGTTTACCTAAAGAAGGTGAGGAGGAAGGCGACCAGGTGATGGTGGGTGTACTGCGCCAGGAAGCCACAGCACGGGGACGACATCACAGGGGTCACCAGGAGGGATGGGAGGGGGTGGAGGTCTTCAAGGGAACAGCAGGAGAGGCAGGCAGGAGAGGGAGGGGGTTCAGAGAGGGAAGAGCACCACACTAGTTTATTCAACACTACAGCCTAGGTCAAAAACACAGCTTTGCCTGAAAGGAGAGAACTGGGGTTTAAAGTCCTATGAGACCAGGTGGATATTTTTCACCATAGCAAATCTAGGTAAAAGGCCAATGATATAAAGCCACAAACAAGTCAAAGGTCTTGGTCAGCCTCTTCCAAAAAAAAGAAAACCATAAGCTTGTTATCATTAACCTACTTCTCACCATGGGACCTTACTGTTAGCCCTACAGCCAACAAACCTTGGAACCTGGCCTGAAAGATGTATCTGGTGTAAACACCCTCTGAATCACATTCTGTCAATAAAGGCAAAACCCCCGAAAAAGATTGAGATTTCCTTACCTACTTTTTCCGCAAACGTGTACTCGTTCTAGATAGGAAGAATTGAGCTATGGACAGCAATAAATAGCCTTGGGAGCTGTCTTCTTTCTGTCTGCTTCTGTCGCTGGCTAGCAGTGCAGCACTGAAGTGACTCACTCTGGTGATATGTAAAAACATATGAAATACACTAGCTCGATACTTCTCTTTCACTAAAGATACATTAGGCATCGGTTAACACTGTATGGAAATGCAAATGTGCAATCAACGTCGAGGTCAAACGGATAAGGACTTACCTGTTTTATTCACATAAACACCGACGCTAGTGTGAGATCATCTGTCTACAGTCCAGTCTGCTACACAGTAGCAATCGGTTTTCTTCATCTGTGGTTTCACGTTTCCTATTGCCACCAACAGGGCTGGAGTGTACCGGAAGTGAACGCATGCAAATAAGAGCCACATGCCCCTAGTTTCAGCCAATCGTGGTGTTTCGAGTCAGTAGGTGAAGAAATTAACCAATAGTATTGCGAGTCGTGGAGTAACAGCTCCGGGGGATGCAACCCGCTATAGTTTGTCACCTACGGATCAGCTGTGCGAGTGTCGTCTGATAGAGAGCCAGGAGGCTGTTGTTAGTGCATCTCAAGGTAAATCCTCGCTTTTATTTTAATTCAACGCTTATTTGAGTTCAGAATTAGCATACAGTTCAGAACTGTGTTTCAAGTAGTTTTCACAGTCTCTACGTGCTTGTGATTCTGACACTCTTTTTCTCCCCCATCCACTTTCACTGATTTAAACTGCCTTACCAATTGCTTTAAATGCAATGTAAACGGTTGGGTCATTCTGTGGCTGATTCAACCATCTGTTCACTAGAATAATTACATTTGTAGATCATGTCCCTAGCTAAAGGGGGTTTTATTTTAAAAACAAAAATAAAAGCCTATGTCACACAGCAAGTTTTACAGATGTACCATGCCGTGCTTCCTTTCTACAGTACAGGTTAAAACATGCTTACATGGTTATACTTTTGTCAACCTTACATTGTGATTTGCTTGTGTCAGTAACAAACTGTCAACTAACTGTCAAACCTCTCTCTTTCCTGGGCAGGGAGGCAAGAGCTAACCACCAATATGGCCACAGCACAGTCAGTCTTAATGTTAGCAGTATGCATTCTCATGATAACTGAGTTCATACTGGCACAGAGGGACTACTATGACATCCTAGGTGTGCCAAAAGATGCCTCCGAGCGCCAGATCAAGAAGGCCTTCCATAAGCTAGCCATGAAGTACCATCCTGACCGAAACAAGAGTCCTGGCGCAGAGGCAAAGTTCAGGGAAATAGCTGAGGGTGAGTGCTGTCAACTTCTGTGTTAGGTAGATGGGCACTCCCTCGTCCGTTCCATTAGGGCTCGTTACGTCAAGTCCACATCAAATGTATTGGACGAAGTGTTAATTATTCATCCTGTAGTTGTATTAATACTTTTGTAAACATTTCAACAAGTAATGGGTGTTTTTCCAATCTTTAATATTGTCAGTGTAATGGACATTATCAGGTGAACAAGGAGAGCAGTCGTTGATAATATCAATTTAAAAAATGTATCTGGTTTAATTACAAATTTGCAGGGATAACAATAGCCCGGACAGGAGCGGAGAATGTCTAACTGGCCTTCACCGAGAAGACTCAATAGCCTAATCAGCAACGCGAAATGTACTGTTAACACCAGCCGAGAAGCTTGTAGGAAGTCAAAAAGGACAGTGACTTTGTCAGCTACTACAGAACCACAGTGTTCACAGACAATACCATAATAATCTGTGTGTCCTCAGTCCTTGTACCTCCAGTCTGGCGTCAATCACTATCAACAGATGTGAGTTTAATCCATAACAGTCAGCATCGAGTCTAGTGACCAGCAACCCGAGTGTCACAAACAGAACACTGGAAATCATGTGTAATACAGAAAGGGAAAGCGTGTAAATATGCTTAACATTGCGTTAATCACTCTAAACTGAATATGAACTTTATTGATCTTATTAATATTCCCATTACAGTCAGTTATGACATTTTTAAATGTTAAAGCATTTGTTGTTTTTCTGATGTCTGTGGACACCAAGAGACTCATGTTTCCTTTCCTTTGCCAGCGTACGAGACGTTATCAGACGATAAGAGGAGACTGGAGTATGACCAGTTTGGACATGGCCCCTCCCCTGGTGAGCCAGGCACAGGAGGTGGGAGGAGTGGACAGCACTTCCACCCGAACTTTAACTTCAACTTTGATGACCTGTTCAGAGACTCTGACCTGTTCGGTCATAACCAACACTCCCATCATGCCCATCACAAGAGGGCCTTCAACAGCCACTTCCAGGCCCACCAGGAGGCCCAGAACAAGCACAACAGCCACTTCCAGGCCCACCAGGAGGCCCAGAAGAGACACTTCCAGGGCTCCTTTGGTGGAGAACACTTTGATAACATGTTTGAGGACATGGAGAACATGTTCTCGTATAACGGACACACGGGCGGGGCGGACAGCCGGTTCCAGGGCTCAGCAAAACAACACTGCAGGACAGTGACACAGCGCAGAGGGAACATGGTCACCACATACACAGACTGTTCTTGATTTATTATCACCAGAAACATATCCCACTACTCACTGGGTATGAGTTTAGCTATCGTGGGTATTTTGGAATTACTGTTCATTTAACACTTTGTGGAACATGATTTTGGGTGGTTTTGGAAAGAAAGAAAAAAAGTGTGCTATAAATGTGTTGATGCCTATGGGCCATAAAACAAACTGTTCTCAAGCAATACCTTTCACTCATTTTGGATATAATTAAACTGGGCTTATGTATTAGGTTCTTACTTCTGGATAGCATTGCATGTTACGATGCCTCCATTTTGGATTTCAATTTACTTTGTTTACATCGTGCTAAGCACCGGCTCTCCCATTTCTCAGGTTCTCTATTGGCTTCCA
Organism: Oncorhynchus mykiss; assembly: GCF_057628025.1. Classification (NCBI taxonomy): domain Eukaryota; kingdom Metazoa; phylum Chordata; class Actinopteri; order Salmoniformes; family Salmonidae; genus Oncorhynchus; species Oncorhynchus mykiss. The sequence continues at coordinate 53,840,540 of NC_143036.1, forward strand.
TCTTTGTTTGAGAGTAGCAATTGAGTTGAAGAAGAAAAAATAAGCATTTTATTTCATGTCCTTTCTATTTTCCTCCTGGAGTCTTAAAATTGCTATGCAAAACCAAAGCAATTCTCTCTTTCAGAAAGAGTTCTTCCAATATGATGACAAATTCAGTGTAATAGCACGTTTATATTGCTTATGCCTTGTACTTTAAGAGCTGTTGCATTTGATTGTGGACTTATTAATTAATTCTCCCCAGTGTGTCAAGTTGCTGTCACTTACTTCAAGGCCCATCTTAAACCTTTCCCGGTTATGAATAGAGCACATGAGTTGAATCTCATCGTGAAGTTGAAGAGAACCTAGCTATATACATGTATTTAACATGGTTATACACCATTATCAACTGTTACCTCTTGGTTTTTTTTCTGCAAAGTATGCCTCTTCTGCCGTTTTGTTATGTGCAATATTTGCAGTCGGCAACTTTGTTCTCTGTTCTGTTGTCTCTTACCTCGACTTTGCTGCCTGATTGTCATTTTGTGTGAAACCAATGTTCAGTTATTGACTGCTGTCTGCACTTTGTTAATCCTAAGGATGATCTATTTTTAAATATTGAAAGGATGAGGATAAGCACTTGTTTGGAAATAAAAGTGTATTTACTCTAAGGTTCCTGCAGACTAAAATGTATTTCTACAATTCCTATCATTCTATCCTATCATGTTCTATTCTCTTGGTCCATTGATTTAGATTACTGTAGTATCTTCTAAATGTGTGTATTCTATTCATGCTCTGACATTTGATCAATTAATGTAAATCTCAGAATAGGTTCACAAAACACTATGTATATTATCATCTGCAACTATAATGTAGCTACTATTTTAGCCTAGTGGTTTGAGAGGCGAGCATACAACCGGAGGGTTGCCAGTCCTGGGTCTGACAGGAGCTGATAACTGGATTGTTGACGGTATCAAATCATAGAGGCTTTTGCCTGCCGTTGTGCCCTTGGGCAAGGCACTTAAACCCCCACAACAGCTCCCCGGCTGCCCAGTGTGTCTTTTGGAGGGGTTGGGTTAAAAGAGGATGTCAAATTTCCGTTGGAGCTTGTGTGCAATTGACCAGTAAAGTGATCTTACTCATACACATCTATCGAAAAACTACATTACAATATGTTTTTGGGCTGCGGCCTAATCTTGGGAAATGCAGTCCTATTTGGAAAATTCAAGCAGCATTTGAGAGCGTTTGGAATCTGGAAGACTACACGTCCCAATAATACACAGCGCAGTCGCAGACTGTTGGGAATGGCTTATTTCAATGGTCTCTATGGGACGTTGAATGACTTTTAACAGAGCTGGTGGACAGCTGTTCCATTAGTTTATCTCTCTAGAAAGGTGTCAATTTAGCTTGAACATGGAGGCCCTAATCCCCGTTGTAAACAAGCTTCAAGATGTCTTCAATACGGTGGGAGCAGACATATTACAGCTGCCGCAGATAGCAGTCGTTGGAACCCAGGTAAAACCCTTCCTCTTCGTAGCTGTCAAAATAGGGTTATGCTGCTAGTCTCTTCACATGACACTGAAAGATAGCTAGCTACATACATTGTTGTCTATCCAGCTATTTTGTGTTCGAGGTTTTCATTATGTTCGGCAAAACATCAGGATTGCTGAAAATGGGCCATTGAACTTGAGTGAGCGTGGTGCAGTTAAAAATAAACCTCTTTCTGTCTCTGTTTGTGCATGAGCCAGTTGTGTGGCTATTATTGGTGTGCATGTGTTGGTGGACAGCTGGCATGTTCCATTTGACCCGGGCAAAGCCTGCTTTTTGTCAACAGCAATTATGAAGAACTCTCTGTCAATAACTGTAGGACAACCTTATGTGCCATATTATTTGGTAACACTGCTGTTCTCAGATCTGTCCTTATGTGAAAGCTGTTAACCCAACTCCATGATGTGACATACTGTGATGCCTGGTCCAACGCTACTAGTCCAACGCTCTAACCACTAGGCTACCCAGTGACCACACTGACCACTAACCGTGTGTGTGATTCCTCATTCTGCTCTTTGGGTATTTTCAGACCACTTTGTGTCATTGTTTCTGACCTGCCACTCATGTTGTTATTTCTGACTCAGTGTTTTGCACCCCTTCACACCAATTGTACCAGCCTATTTCAGCAAGTTGTGAAGATCACACGCTTGCCACTGTTAAACCCAGAGAGAGCTGTTTTTGAAATGACCACAGATTTGAAAATAGGAGCTGAAACGTTCTCTATCTCTTTGACTGCCGACCCCACAATGTGGACACACACTCAGCTATGTAAAGGTCTTGTCTGTTTGTGTTTTCCTATACATTCCTCCCTTGACAGTTATTAGGGACCTGTAGACCAGACCGTCCACACCTGAACAAGTATTCTATCTAGGGTTATTCCTTAAATGATTTTGATCTTATTAATATAGTATTCTAATTATATGACCGTAATCCTGTGTGGCTCAGTTGGTAGAGCATTGTACTTGCAAAGCCAAGAGTTGTGGGTTTCGATTCACACTGGGGCCACCCATAAGTTAAATGTGTATACCACATGACTGCAAGTTGCTATGGATAATTTCTGCTAAATGGAATGTATGATACATTATATTATTGATACATCTCCCATATTCCATTACCTTATTTTGGTTAGGTGAAAATGTATATCTAAACCGTGTGTTATTGTATTCCACAGGCGTGGAAGGAGATGAATGGGGCAAGTTCTTACACACCAAAAACAAGGTATGACTTATCTCAAACATTGATACGTGTTGCTACTCATGATATTCTGTTTTCTGTGCTGTTGATTGAAGAAAATATACATTAACAAAGCTGGTCTTTTCAGATCTACACAGACGTCAGTGAAATCAGGCGGGAAAATGAAACTGAAAGAATTTCGGGTACTGACCAGGTAAGATGATCACAGTGTAATTATTCAGGACTTTATAAATTGATCTCCTTCACATCATACATCCCTAACAATTTCAACAAGGCTAGTCATTGTTTGTCATTGTATTTCCTATAGGGGATCAGTGATGAGCCTATTCACCTGAAGATCTTCTCTCCTAATGTGGTGAACCTCACTCTGGTGGATCTACCCGGCATCACCAAGGTAACAGTGACTGGAGATGGAGATGAACTAGACACTAAGTGTCTGCTTTGCATAGGAGAAGCTAGTAGCCTAGCAGACATGCAGGGCAACTGCAACCTTGGCTGGAGCGTGATACACTAGAAAGGCTCAGTTGTCAGTCACTCCTGTGCTTCATTTTCATCCACAGTGTTTGGGCAGCCACTTATCTCTCTCTGCGACTGGTAAAAGTGTTTGGTGTGCACAGTATGTTGTGTTGGACTCATTTCTGTAGTCTGTTGTCGTGCACATGCAGGAGGACACTGGCGGTGGTGACCAAGCTGGACTTGATGGACGCTGGTACTGATGCTATGGACGTCCTAATGGGCCGGGCCATCCCTGTCAAACTGGGCCTCGGAGTGGTGGCCTCGGAGTGGTCAACAGGTCTGGCGTTATACTCTACTGTAGCACGTTACACTCACTCCCAATAGTAGCCTCTACTCTACCTTACATACAATGAACATCAGCTGAAATCTGTCTTGTGTTATTGAAGCCGACACGTCTCTGTTTCACACAGGAGTCAGTTGGACATCAACAATAAGAAGTCGGTGAGCGATGCCATCCGAGATGAACATGCTTTCCTGCAGAAGAAGTATCCCTCTCTCGCTAATCGAAATGGAACCAAATATCTGGCCAGGACTCTGAACAGGTGAGAATGTTATTGTTTCCTCCATAGGGCAGTTGGGTATTACATAAGCAATGGTAGTGGCAACTACAGTAGTGACTTGTAACCACACTTGCCAGTCAAGGTTCTTAGCTCTGGTCAGCCAAACAACCTATGAATAACAAGTGCAATCTACTTTATCTAATGAAACTTTGAGATCTCGGATATTGTGCCCATAGGATTGCAACTACTAGCATGGAGTTCTGTAATAGGAATTTCAAGGTGAACAAAAGAGAATGGCAGTCACCGGTAAAGTGATAAATCAGATTGATTTTTGATTGACAAGTTGCAGCAGGAAGACCCCTCCAGCACAGAAAATGTCTAACTGGTCATTGCTGAGAAGGCCTTTACAGTGCATTTGGAAAATATTCAGACCCCTTGACTTTTTCCACATTTTGTTACGTTACAGCATTATTCGAAAATTGATTAAATTGTTTCCCCCCCTCATCAATCTACACACAATACCCAAGTGGTGTAAAGTATTTTAGTAAAAATACTTTAAAGTACTACTTAAGTCGTTTTTTGTGGGATCTGTACTTTACTTTACTATTTTATATTTTTGCCAACTTTTACTTAACTACATTCCTAAGGAAAATAATGTACTTTTTACTCCATACACCCAAAAGTACTCGTTACATTTTGACAGGAAAATGGTCCAATTTATGCACTTATCAAGAGAACATCCCTGGTCATCTCTACAGCCTCTGATCTGACGGACTCACTAAACACACATGCTTTGTTTGTAAATTATGTCTGAGTGTTGGAGTGTGCCCCTGGCTATCCGTCAATAAAAATAAAATGGTGCTGTCTGCTTTGCTTAATATAAGGAATTAGAAATGGTTTATGCTTTTACTTTTGATACTTAAGTACATTTTAGCAATTCCATGTACTTTTGATACTTACGTATATTTAAAACCAAATACTTTTAGACTTTTACTCAAGTAGTATTTTACTGGGTGACTTTCATTCCTACTTGAATCCTTTTCTATTAAGGTATCTTTACTCAAGTATGACAATTGAATACTTTTCCCCCCACAGCAATACCCCATAATGACAAAGCAAAAACTGTTTTAGACATTGTTTGCGAATAAAAAATAAAAAAAAGGTTTTAAAAATATTACATTTACATAAGTATTCATATTGTGTTGTTGAAGTACCTTTGGCAGAGATTACAGCCTCAAGGCTTCTTGGGTATGATGCTACAAGCTTGGCACACCTGTATTTGTGAAGCTTCTCCCATTTTTCTCTGCAGATCCTCTGAAGCTCTGTCAGGTTGGATGGGGTGCTTCGCTGCCTAACTTTTCAGGTCTCTCCAGAGTTTGAGCGGGTTCGAGTTTGAGCGGGTTCAAGTCCAGGCTCTGGCTGGGCCAGTGAAGGATATTTCAGAGACTTGTCCCGAAGCTATTCCTGCGTTGTCTTGGCTGTGTGCTTAGGGTTGTTGTCCTGTTGGAAGGTGAACCTTTGCCCCAGTCTGAGGTTCGGAGTGCTCTCTCTACTTTGCTCCGCTCATCTTTCCCTCGATCCTGACTAGTCTCCCAGTCCCTGCTGCTGAAAGACATCCCCACAGCATGATGCTTCCACCACCATGCTTCACCGTAGGGATGGTGCCAGGCTTCCTCCAGACTTGATGCTTGGCATTCAGGCCAAAGAGTTCAATATTGGTTTCATCAGACCAGAAAATCTTGTTTCTCATGGTCTTAGTCTTTAGTTGCCTTTTGGCAAAATCCTTTTACTGAGGAGTGGCTTCTGTCTGGCGATTGGTGGAGTGCAGCAGAGATGGGAGAACCTTTTCATAAGGACAACCATCTCCACAGAGGAACTCTGGAGCTCTGTCAGAGTTACCACCGGGTTCTTGTTCACCTCCCCGACCAAGGCACTTCTCCCCTTATTGCTCAGATTGGTGGAGGCCATTGTGTTCTTGAGGGCCTTCAATGCTGCAGACATTTTTTGGTACCTTTCCCCCAGATCTGTGCCTCAACACAATCCTGTCTTTGAGCTCTACGGACAATTCCTTTGGCCTCTTTGCTTGGTTTTTGCTCTGACATGCACTGTCAACTGTGAGACCTTTATATATACAGCCTTTCCGAATCATTTCTAATCAATTTAATTTACCACAGGTGGATTCCAATCAAGTTGTAGAAACATCTCAAGGATGATCAATGGAAACCGGATGTACCTGAGCTCAATTTAGAGTCTGAATACTTATGTAAATAAGGTATTTCTTTATTTTAAAAAATATATAATTGGCAAAAAATATATAACCTGTTTTTGCTTTGTCATTATGGGATATTGTGTGTAGATTGATGGTGGAAAAAAACGATGTAATCCATTTTAGAATAAGGCTGTATGTAACATAACAAAATGTGGAACAAGTCAAGGGGTCTGAATACTTTCTCAATGCACTGTATATCCTAATCAGCTGACAACTGTTCTGTAAACACCAGCCAAGAGGCTTGTAGGAAGTCAAAATAAAACGCCAGTGACTTTGTCAGCTACTACAGAATCACAGTGTTCACAGACAATACTACAATAATCTGTGTGTTCTTGTACCTCCAGTCTGGCGTCAATCACTCAGCAGATAGTTTAATCCATAACATACTGCATCGAGTCTAGTGACCTTCAACCCGAGTGTCCCAAACAGAACACTGGAAATCATGTGTATTACAGAAAGGTAAGTGTCACACTTAACTGAACATGAACTTTATTCATTGGAAATATTCTCATTACAGTTACCTACTGTATCTAATGAAACTTCAAGGTATCAGATACTGTGCCCATAGAATTACAACTACTAGATTGGAATTCCCATTCAAGTCCCATTCAAATCAATGTTCTGTAAGTTGTATGATTCTAATTCTCCTGTCCCTGCTAGGTTACTGATGCACCACATCGGAGACTGTCTACCGGAGCTGAAGACGCGTATCAACTTGCTGGCGGCCCAGTACCAGTCTCTGTTAAGCAGCTACGGCCAGCCCGTTGAGGACCAGAATGCCACCCTGCTGCAGCTCATCACCAAGTTCGCTGCGGAGTACTGCCACACCATCGAGGGCACGGCCAAGTTCATTGAGACGGCCGAGCTGTGAGTAGTAGTACCCTCTCTACTCCACAAGGAGGTGCCGATGTGTGGGCAAAATGCCCGTGAAAACCCAGAGATGCACTTCATGTAGTATTACCTGAGATTTGAATGTTGGCAACTTTCCTTTGATTCATAGTAGTACATCATGTTTGTCACAACATGTCAACTTCATCTATCCTCTTGTTTTGCAGATGCGGTGGTGCTAGAATCTGTTACACATTTCACAAGACTTTTGGGCGAACTTTAGTCAGTGGATCCCCTAGGAGGTCTCGACACCATAGATATCCTGACTGCCATCAGGAACGCCACTGTGAGTAGAAGTACTGAGAGTTTCTTCTTCTCTCCTTCTAACAGTATTTACTAAAGAGTGGGCATACCTTCAACCTGGGGAACGGATAAATAATCATCTGTCTTTCTCTTAATGCTACTTTGTCTGAACAACACACGGTACATGTCTGTCTCTAGTCTCGAATTTCTCTCTCTCGCTCTCTCCCTCTTTCTGTCTCTCTCTAGGGCCCTCGCCCTTCTCTGTTTGTGCCCGAGGTGTCGTTTGAGCTTCTGGTGAAGAAGCAGGTGAAGAGACTGGAGGAGCCCAGTCTGCGCTGTGTAGAGCTGGTCCATGAGGAGATGCAGAGGATCATCCAACACTGCAGCACACAGGTAGACACACACACACACACACACACCAACACACTGTCATGTATAACTAACACAGTTCTTCTCAAATAGTGGGGCACGCCCCCCCGGGGAACAAGATTTTTTGTGCCGCAGGGAGTAGGTTTTTTTTGCACCGAACAAGAGCACACAGCACAGAGCAGGAGATATGAAGTGCAGATAACAAACCCTTAAGAGACACCATGGAAAAAGACAGAGAGAGACAGAGATAATGAGACAAACGTAAGTCTCCCGAAAGCTAAGACGAGGAAATATGACGAAGTGTATGTAGCGCTTGGCTTCACTGTGACTACGGTGGGAGACGAGGAGATATGACGAAGCGTATGTAGCGCTTGGCTTCACTGTGACTACGGTGGGAGACGAGGAGATATGATGAAGCGTATGTAGCGCTTGGCTTCACTGTGACTACGGTGGGAGACGAGGAGATATGACGAAGCGTATGTAGCGCTTGGCTTCACTGTGACTACGGTGGGAGACGAGGAGATATGACGAAGCGTATGTAGCGCTTGGCTTCACTGTGACTACGGTGGGGGACGAGGAGATATGATGAAGCGTATGTAGCGCTTGGCATCACTGTGACTACGGTGGGAGACGAGGAGATATGACGAAGCGTATGTAGCGCTTGGCTTCACTGTGACTACGGTGGGAGACGAGGAGATATGATGAAGCGTATGTAGCGCTTGGCTTCACTGTGACTACGGTGGGAGACGAGGAGATATGATGAAGCGTATGTAGCGCTTGGCTTCACTGTGACTACGGTGGGAGACGAGGAAAGACCGGTATGTTTACTGTGTCTAAAAATGTTGGCAGCGGACAGCATGAAGCCAAATAAATGAAGGCGTCACTTAAAGACATTACACCCCAATCACGCTGATAAGCTGCTTGAGTTTTTTCAGCAAAAACGTGCCGAATATTGCCAACAATCGTCCCGCTTTGTGAATGCTACTTCAGTAAACCAGCGAGCACTGTTAGCATCATATAAGGTGGCGAACCAAATTGCTCAGTGCAACAACCCCACTCCATAGCAGAGGAGCTGATACTGCCTGCAGCATTACACATGGTTTCTGTCATGCTGGATGACTCAAGTGCTGCAAAATAAAAACTATCCCTCCGTCCAATGACACTGTCACCAGACATGTAAATGACATTGCTAACGATCTTAAAGACCAGCTGGTAGATAAACTCAAAGACAAACGCTTTGCCTTACAGTTCGATGAAGCAACTGACAGCAACAAAGACTGTTTGTTCATCGCTTATGTACGTTTGGACATGACAAACTCCCTGTGTGAGGATCTACTGTTTTGTAAATATGTCAGAGACAGAGCCACAGCTGAAGAGCTATTAAAAATGCTGGACTGCTTCCTGACTGAGAATGGGCTAAAGTGGGAACACTACATTGGTGTTTGCAGTGATGGTGCACGGACCATGGCAGGGATGAGAAAAGGACTTCGGTCACTCATCAAGAAGGCCTCACCTAATGCTGAGTGGACACACTGTGTTATACACAGAGAAGCACTGGCATCAAGGCACCTTTCCTCTGAATTAAGTGAGGTTATGACTGACATTGTAGGTGTAGTCAATTTTATAAAGACCAGACCACTAAAAACAAGAGTCTTCTCTGCTATCTGTGAGGAGATGGGAGCTGAACATCAAGCGGTGCTGTTTCACAGTGAAGCAAGGTGGCTGTCACGAGGAAAAGTCTTGTCCTGAGTTTTTTGAGCTCAGAGAGCAGATAAGAATGTTTTCGGAGCAGGAGCACAAGTGTGACCTCGCAGAAAAATGTAGTGATGAGAACTTCCTGGCAAAACTGGCCTACCTGAGTGACATATTTGGAAAGCTAAATGAACTAAATCTACAGCTTCAAGGGAAAGATAAACACCTCCCTCAGGTCACAGACAAGATCAGCTCTTTCACTCGAAAGCTTGCAATGGGGGGCAGGCGACTTGATGTAGGAAATACTGATTCACTCGAGAACCTGCATGAATTTGTTGACACTACTGACTATGATGCCACCTCAGTGATTCCATATATTAAGGAGCATATTTCATCACTGATGGGATTCTTTAAAAAGTACTTCCCTGAAAACAGTTCCCAATATGACTGGGTGAGAGATCCTTTCAATGCACCAGCTCCAACTGGTTTCAGCTCTGCAGAGGAGGACCAGTTCATTGATATGACGTCTGACTCCACATTGAGACTGAGGTTCACATCACAGACACTGAGTGAATTCTGGCTGAGTGTAGAGGCAGTATCCACTCTTAGGGCAGAGGGCCATGGGCATTCTTCTTCCTTTTGCAACATCTTATCTTTGTGAGACTGGCTTCTCTGCTGTTGCTGCACTGAAGACCAAGTACAGGTCCCAGCTAAACATTGAGCAGGAGCTGAGAGTTGCAGTATCATGCTTCAAACCTCGCAAAACGTGCTCATTGTAGCCATTAATCCTGACTTCCTCATTTTGATTTTAAAAAATCAGCACAATTTTTTTTATTATTTATTGATTATATTTTATTTTATTTTTCAGTATCAAATGGTCAAAAAATAATTACAGTTTAAATTAAGAATTGAATTTTCTTTTTTTTAAATTTTAGGCAAATTGATGCACTTTAAGTATTTTCTGTTACAGACTAAAAAACAATGTTAATAAAGTTATTCTTTGTTGTAAGTTGATATATATATATATATATATATAGATATATATAGATATATATATATATATATTAGATATATAGATATATATTATATATATATAATATTTATAATTATTTATAATATATAATATATATATTTTTCTGTTGCTTTCTTTAATGTTAATAAGGATACAATGTTATGCAGAGGTGTACCTATAACAATTTTATAGACAAATTATACTATTTACAGTCGCGGCGGAGAGTTGGGGGGCGCAAAATGTTTACTTCTTCCTAGGGGGGGGTGTAACAGAAAATAATTGAGAAGCACTGAACTAACCCAAAAGCCTTCTAGGACTTCTAGTCCCCACATGTATAGATAAACACGTCTATACGCACACACACACACACACACACACACACACACACACACACACACACACACACACACACACACCTGATGCCTGTTTTTTCCATAGGAGTTGTTGAGATTTCCAAAGCTCCACGATGCCATAGTGGAAGTGGTCACTTCTCTGCTCAGGAAAAGGCTGCCTATCACCAATGAGATGGTAAATTCAGGTTCAATCGGTGTAATCTGCACGTGGATTATTTGAATGCCAACTGCATCAGGTTATTGTATCACATCACATACAACTCTCCTGTTCCAGGTGCATAATCTGGTGGCCATTGAGCTGGCCTACGTCAACACCAAACACCCTGACTTTGCTGATGCCTGTGGGGTCATGAACAACAACATAGAGGTGACAACCTTTTCTGTTGACATGAATTCTGTAGGATAGTAGTTGGTAGTAGTTGGTAATAGTTGGTATGTAAAAATAACATGATGATGTATGCCATTTAGCAGACGCTTTAAGCCAAAGCGACAGTCATGCGCGTTTACATTTTACATATGGGTGGTACCGAGAATCAACTGAGCAACAGAGGACATTGTGTGTTGTAAAAGGGATGCAACTCTGTGTCCTGTAGGAGTCGAGGAGAAACCGAATGAGAGAGCTGCCCACTGCAGTCCCCAGGGATAAGGTAACTAACTAACCACCATACTCTGAATCTCTTCTATAATACTCCAAACAAAATGGCTCCCAAGCTCAATTTCTCCAGCTCTCTTTAATCGCAATATAATACCAATTGTCCCTGGTCTTTTCTTCTTTACCTCTCCTGACTTCACAAGTCCCTTCTCATTCCTCCTCTCTTCTCTTCCCTTTAGTCAGTAGTTAATGGTCCAGTCGGCCAGCTTCCCATTCCTACCGAGCCCCCTGCCTCTGTGGACACGGAGGGTGCCAAGGTGGGGCATGAGATGGGCATGCTCTGTGCTTCCTGCTGTGCCCTACTCAGTCTGCTCCCCAGTCCTCATGCCCTCTCTTAACAATGTCCTCTCTGCCTTCTCCCTCTCGGTGCGCTTGAGTTTGGCTCTGAATTAAATAGATTGGTTTGCATTGTGATTCTTCAAAGCACCTTGAGGCACAAGTTGCTGTAAAAAAATGGCTTTACATCTGATTGTTTGTGTTGTGTGTGTGTGTAACCTCAGGCTCCCGGAGCAGGGCCCCAGGGGGACCAGGAGGGGACAGGGAACTGGAGAGGCATGCTGAAGAAAGGGGACGAGGGGGCCCCCACCTCTGGCCCCTCCAGCCCTCATAAGGGTCTTCCTGTCAACCTGCTGGATGTGGTGAGCGAATAATAAAGTTATTCAATTTCAAAATGCTGTGTGGTGCTCTTCTGTGATTGGCTGATGCTGTTGCTCCTCCCGCAGCCTGTTTCCGTTGCCAGGAAGTTGTCTTCTCAGGAGCAGCGTGACTGTGAGGTCATCGAGAGACTCATCAAGTCCTACTTTCTCATCGTTCGGAAAAATATCCAAGACCGGTGCTTTCTGACGCTGTCCCTCTCTCTTTGGGAAAGAGGATACCTAGTCAGTTGCACAACTGAATGCATTGAACCCAACCCCTCTAAATCAGAGAGGGGGTTGCCTTAATCAACGTCCACAGTACCCAGGGAGCAGTTGTTGTTTGGGGTTAACTGGCTTGCTCAAGGACAGAGCTGCAGATGCTTTTCAACCTTGCCGGCTCAGGGATTTGATTAAAGGCCCAACACTCTTAAGCGCTAGGCTACCTGCCACCCTTTGTATTTCTGTGCAGTGTTGAAGTCTAGAGGTATTTGCTCCCATTAGGCCAGCAGCTCAGATTTCTCTCTCTCTCCCTCCCTCCCTCTTCCGTACAATAGCGTGCCCAAGGCAGTGATGCACTTCCTGGTGAACCATGTGAGGGAGAGTCTGAAGAGTGAGCTGGTGGGTCAGCTCTATAAGTCTGGTCTTTTCAACGACCTCCTCACGGAGGCTGCAGACATGCTAGAGGTTGGTACCTTAACTATGAACAGAGAGGATTGACACACATCCAAAAGTTGGTACAGGAAGTAGATTTCAAAAAAAGGTAGAATTATTCACAACAAGCTTCATAGTCAAGTGTATCTCATTGTGTGTCCACAGGCTCTGCAGAAGGCCTGTCAGGTCATTGCTGAGATCAGAGAGACTCATCTATGGTAAGGAGGAGAACTCCACTGAAGTCAATCTGTAATCTACTCATCATGTCTGGAAGACTTGGGATTTGCCAATATTAAAGTGCACTGTTGCGGTTCACGGAAGTGTGTTTATACATGGTACTGGCTCACAGCTATGTTAAGGCTAAATACATATCATCGCTCACCTGTGTAAGAAACCGATACCTCATTAAGACACATCTGTGCTGTGTAGTTATAACCAAGAATGTTTGAAGGCCAAACTTGTCCTGTCTTCAGCTGTCCGTGTGTAACACAACAGGGAGAGATTGATGGATCGTTCTTTCTGTAGCCTAAATCAAAGCTGAAACTCAAACCTCAGTTTCAAACCCTCTCCAGTTCCCGTAAATTTGATACTCCCATCCCACATTGTTTATGAAAATGTATATCACTCCAAAATATACTGTAACCCTGAATATCTTTATTTGTTAAATGTATTTTAAGTTCTAATGTCAATAGCACTGGTGCCGCTTACTATGTCATTTTATGTCTACAATGTGCGGGCAATATGTGGTGCATCACTTACGTGAAAAAACACAGGAATTTCACATGTGTGAAATGTCATAACATGTGACAACCTACGAAGTGACGTGATAACAGGAAACTACACGTGACCATGTGACAACGTCAGCACATGTGAGAACATGATCTCATGTTAAATACATGTGACAACATTGTCTCATGTTAAATACATGTGACAACATGGGGATGCAAAATGTGATCGTGATACCATTAACATTTTAGCATGTGAAAACCCAGGTGTCAAATGTCATTGCTTTAAAAAGCATTATTGAAATGAAACAGTTCCGGTTTGCTCCAGAGATTTGTACTGCTAAGTGAAAGTGTTAACATTAAAGGACAGTATGCTGATTACCTGGGAATCAACCTCACCTGGGATTTGAACTCACAACTTCTTGGTTGATAATTAACTGAAGTTTGTGCTGCGCCACCAGGTCTGTGGACCTATGGGAGATTGACTATGCATACACGGAGTATACCAAACATTCGGAACACCTTCCTAATATTGAGTTGCAGCCCCCCCCCCCCCCCCCCCCCCCTCCTCCCCCCCTTGCCCTCAGAACAGCCTCAATTCGTCAGGGCATGGACTTAGTGATGCTGGCCCATGTTGACTCCAATGCTCCCCACAGTTGTGTCAAGTTGGCTGGATGTCCTTTGGGTGGTGAACCATTCTTGATACACACAGGTGTGGAACCCAGCAGGGTTGCAGTTCTTGACTCAAACCGGTGCGCCTGGCACCTTCTACCATACCTTGTTCAAAGGAACTGAACTATTTCCTCTTACCCTCTGAAGGGCACTCATACACTCATACACAAGCCATGTCTCAATTGTCTCAAGGCTTAACTCCTTCGTTAACCTGTCTCCTCCTCTTCATCTACACTGGTTGAAGTGGATTTAACAAGAGACATCAATAAGGGATCATATCTTTCACCTGGTCAGTCTGTCATGGAAAGAGCAGGTGTTCTTAATGTTTTGAAAACTCAGTGTATATTGGCACGAAAAATGTGTTGCACTTTGCCTATTTGTCGAACAACTTGAAGGTGTTATTTCTAATAAAATGACAGTATGCTGCTGTATTCTGATTTAAATTACTGTAAAAAAATTTATTGTGTAATTTTGTACCGTGACCACACCTGAAATGCCCTGCTTCACCACTATGTCTGAGCCTGAAAGAGCCATGGTGACTGATTTTATTGGCAAGAATACATTTCTGGATTTTTGCCAAATTCTGCCCAGAATGAAGTCATTAATTGTCCAATTATCACAACCAACATAACATCAATGTAAATCATGCAGTGCTCAAGGACATTTGGTATTGAGCATACTTGAATGCTTAGGGGATTTGAACTTGGAACCTCTTGGTTGAGTGCATCAATGTTTCTGCAGTTCCACCACATCTGTACTTATTGATTGGAATATCTATTAACACACTCTCAAAGAATAAGGCTGTGGTTAGCGAACAGTGTTGTTCCCTGGGGTACAAAAAAACTCAAAATGTAAACTTCACATATGATCTCACATGGTACAGTTTGGTACCTTGCAGGTATAATGGGACATTTTTCCCACCCAAAATTTTGAATATAAGGTACAATCATTGTGCTTTGATAGATGGGAGAATTTCATTGTAGGGGTCACTTGCATATTTGGGTTGCATGGTCAAATATATATATATATATATGTATGTATTTGTGGCAACCATCAGTAGAAGTTTAAGTGTTTGATGGTTATACCACGTCAAGTTGAGCACCTCTAACATTGTCTGCCCTGCAAACTTTGTAAGAGAATGTGTAATGACCTGCACTGTGAAGAGGTTAGTGTGCATTTTGTTGCCAGAATTTGCTGTGAATTTGTCATGTCTTATCTGAAAACCATTTGTCAGTAAGTTATTGTAAGATTCACAATAACTAACTGGCAAAACGTTATCAGTAGCCTACAGGCAACTTGCTTTCACTAGCAATACATGCTAGTAACCCACTGTGTCTTCACTGACTTCCTGTTGACAACATGACAATCACTTGCTGATTGGCAGCATACTGTAGCAGTGGCAGAATATTGCAGGCATGGCTTTCAACTAGCTCTCTTTGGTCTCCCATGAGAGGGAATGTAGTCCCAGTTCATGTGGTCTGTTGTATTCTGTTCATAAACACTGAGTTTATACACTGTCGCTTATCCAGTCTTATTAAAATCTAACATGAGTGCATGTGATGCCAAAGAGACATACAATATTTCATTTTTAGCTAGTCACCATGTCATTGTAATACCCACTTTCCTACCAGACCACCAGGTCAGTGAGTGTGACAGATTAGCTACAGTAAGTTACAATGTAACTTTCTATGAACCAGCTGCCATTATGCTACTGGAAAGTTCCAGTAACTTCTTAACAGCGCAGCTCTTGACTGTCAGCTGTTCTTACAGAGACTGCAGAACTGAAAGTGTCAAAAGAGGGGCTCAACCATCATCAACACAATGATAAATCACTGAAACTGGTACAACATTTCCACTGACGGTTGGCACAAATACATCAAATTGCCCAACATATGATAATGAGCCCCAGCCAGCACATTGCCCCACCTACATTTCAAACCGCAGTAATGATTGAATATATTGGCAAAATCATATTTGTATTTTATTTGTACCCCTTATTTGTGGTATCCAACAAGTTGCCTGTCCCATCACTGCAACTCCCGTATGGACTCGGGAGAGGCAAAGGTTGAGAGCCCTCCAAAACACAATCCAGCCTCTGGGTGCTTAACTTGGACGCCAGCCACACCAATGTGTCAGAGGAAACACCATACACTTGGCAACTGTGTCAGCATGCTTTGCCCACCACAGGAGTAACTAGTGCTCAATGGGATGAGATCATCCCTGCCGACCAAACTCAGACAACACTGGGTCAATTGTGCACTGCCCCATGGGTCTCCCGGTCACAGCCAGCTGCGACAGAACCTGGACTTGAACCAGAATCTCTAGCGGCGCAACAATGCAGTGTTTAGACCACTGCGCCACTCAGAAGGCCCTGAGTAAATATTGTTTTAACCATTTTACTAGATTATCCACACATGTACCTTAAAAGGTACCAACCAGTATCATGTACCTTTGACCTTTTTGTAAACCAGGGAACAACATTGTACCGTAATCGTACTCTTATTTTTGAGAGTGTGTGGATATACAGTGGGGCAAAAAAAAGTATTTAGTCAGCCACCAATTGTGCAAGTTCTCCCAATTAAAAAGATGAGATAGGCCTGTAATTTGCATCATAGGTACACTTCAACTATGACAGACAAAATGAGGGAAAAAAATCCAGAAAATCACATTGTAGGATTTTTAATAAATTTATTTGCAAATTATGGTGGAAAATAAGTATTTGGTCACCTACAAACAAGCAAGATTTCTGGCTCTCACAGACCTGTAACTTCTTCTTTAAGATGCTCCTCTGTCCTCCACTCGTTACCTGTATTAATGGCACCTGTTTGAACTTGTTATCAGTATAAAAGACACCTGTCCACAACCTCAAATAGTCACACTCCAAACTCCACTATGGCCAAGACCAAAGAGCTGTCAAAGGACACCAGAAACAAAATTGTAGACCTGCACCAGGCTGGGAAGACTGAATCTGCAATAGGTAAGCAGCTTGGTTTGAAGAAATCAACTGTGGGAGCAATCATTAGGAAATGGAAGACATACAAGACCACTGATAATCTCCCTCGATCTAGGGCTCCACGCAAGATCTCACCCCGTGGGGTCAAAATGATCACAAGAACGGTGAGCAAAAATCCCAGAACCACACGGGGGCACCTAGTGAATGACCTGCAGAGAGCTGGGACCAAAGTAACAAAGCCTACCATCAGTAACACACTACGCCGCCAGGGACTCAAATCCTGCAGTGCCAGACGTGTCCCCCTGCTTAAGCCAGTACATGTCCAGGCCCGTCTGAAGTTTGCTAGAGATCATTTGGATGATCCAGAAGAAGATTGGGAGAATGTGATATGGTCAGATGAAACCAAAATATAACTTTTTGGTAAAAATTCAACTCATCATGTTTGGAGGACAAAGAATGCTGAGTTGCATCCAAATAACACCATACCTACTGTGAAGCATGGGGGTGGAAACATTATGCTTTGGGGCTGTTTTTCTGCAAAGGGACCAGGACGACTGATCCGTGTAAAGGAAAGAATGAATGGGGTCATGTATCGTGAGATTTTGAGTGAAAACCTCCTTCCATCAGCAAGGGCATTGAAGATGAAACGTGGCTGGGTCTTTCAGCATGACAATGATCCCAAACACACCGCCCGGGCAACGAAGGAGTGGCTTCGTAAGAAGCTTATCAAGGTCCTGGAGTGGCCTAGCCAGTCTCCAGATCTCAACCCCATAGAAAATCTTTGGAGGGAGTTGAAAGTCCGTGTTGCCCAGCAACAGCCCCAAAACATCACTGCTCTAGAGGAGATCTGCATGGAGGAATGGGCCGAAATACCAGCAACAGTGTGTGAAAACCTTGTGAAGACTTACAGAAAACGTTTGACCTCTGTCATTGCCAACAAAGGGTATTTAACAAAGTATTGAGATAAACTTTTGTTATTGACCAAATACTTATTTTCCACCATACTTTGCAAATAAATTCATAAAAAATCCTACAATGTGATTTTCTGGATTTTTTTTTCTCTCATTTTGTCTGTCATAGTTGAAGTGTACCTATGATGAAAATTACAGGCCTATCTCATCTTTTTAAGTGGGAGAACTTGCACAATTGGTGGCTGACTAAATACTTTTTTGCCCCACTGTATGTTCTTGTTAACAAATACATTTTGAAGCACTGCTGAGTTACATTGTTACCAAGCACTGCTGAGTTACATAGTTACCAAGCACTGCTGAGTTACATAGCTACCAAGCACTGCTAAGTTACATAGTTACCAAGCACTGCTGAGTTACATAGTTACCAAGCACTGCTGAGTTACATAGCTACCAAGCACTGCTGAGTTACATAGTTACCAGGCACTGCTAAGTTACATAGTTACCAAGCACTGCTGAGTTACATAGTTACCAAGCACTGCTGAGTTACATAGCTACCAAGCACTGCTGAGTTACATAGTTACCAAGCACTGCTGAGTTACATAGTTACCAAGCACTGCTAAGTTACATAGTTACCAAGCACTGCTGCGACATTAATTGTATTCCAGACCGAAAGTGTACAAGTTCAAACCTGAGTGCATTTATGCACACTTCATGTTATGTGTCCCTGAGCACTGCTACTTTTTTGTTAGTGTTGTCAGATAATCGCACAATTATTGACTTGATTCTGTGCAACTTTTAGCAGTGCAAAAATGTATTCTTGACAATAAATCTGTGGCTGATTTCTGTCATGGCCACAGACCTGGTGGTGTAGCAGGAAATTCAGGTTTCTGGTGTTCCCCTTATGGAAATTCCAAATGATTTCATATGTGAAATATCACGTGAAAGCGTGTTTTTGAACACGTTGTGTGACATTTCATATGTGAAAATGTGTTTTTGGAACACTTCACATGTGAAATCATGTGCAAGTGAAATTTCACATTTGAAATCATTTGCAAACTTATTTTTGGAACATCACATGAGATCATGTTTTCACACGTGCTTACATGTTGTCATTTGTCGTTTCATGTTTTCAGATTTTGCTTTACATATTGCCACGTTTATCACGTTAACTTCACATTTGATCACATGCGATCTCGTCAAATTCATGTGTTTTTTCCGTTAAGGGTGAGGACCATATTAGGATGTTTGTGAGATGTTCTCAAGGCATGTGTTTTACCAGTTGTCAGGACATCACGTGATGGTCCCAAACCATCCCAAACAATTTATAAGTAAAGTAATGAAAAGGTATGGTGGTTTTAAAGTGAGTGGTTCGCTGTTCAGCTAAAATATGACCTGGGATTTGAGGTGTGAGGATATTTCTGCTGTGCCACAAAGTCTGTAGTATTCCCCTACTCATTCATTACCTATACACTTAGCAAAAGAGTGCCAGGTGCACTGCTATTTTAGTTATCAGTTAATCTGTGTATTTTCACATCATTGATTTAATTGAGGTATTTCAGTCATTTGAGGGTTTTCTGTATATATATCTAATGTTGATGGGGCATACTATTCTATTTCAGTGTTACTCCTGAATCACTATGATAAATACAGTTTTGAATGTATTTTTATCATTTGTTTAAAGTCCAGTGTAGGTGGAATCAGTTTTTGACACAGACATGGTGGGGGTAACAGGACGATCGGAATGGCGTTCAAATCCCAGGTAAGGACAAAATGATTATTAATAACTGTAGAAATAAACACACACAATATAATCATGTGTGTCAAATATGTACATCGAAAACACTATGATAAAAGCATTGTGTATCATTTCTGTTTTCACATGTGCAGTGTTCCAAAAACCCGATTTCACATGTGAAACATCACGTGAAATGTCCCTAAAGCATGTTGTCAAGTGACTTTTCTTATGTGAAATCGTGATTTTCTACACGTGAAGTCGTGTTCTTTCTGTAAGGGATTGCACTGGGCAGGCACTATTATGTGTTATGTTGTACTGTGGTATTATATGTCTGGTTAACAGATAGATGTATTTATTTCAATCACTTGTTGCCAAGTCTAATAATACCAATTGATTGGATTTATATAACGCTTTTCCCAGATGCTCGAAACGCTTTACGTTATGTTAAGTTATCAGCCGGAGGTGGAGGGAGAGAAGGAAGCTAGATTTGAATTCACGACCCCCAGGGAATTGAGACGAAAGCGTCAGCGCTACTGGAGCCACAGTATTGTACATTATATAATAATAATAATATATACAAATTGGCAGACGCATTTATCCAAAGCGACTTGCTGGAGTCTTCCGTGCATTATCATATGGGTAGCACCAGTCTTGTAATTTTTTTTTCGGCCTCAAACTTTTCATTATTTTTCTTTGAAATTAACTCAGACACAATCAAAAGCAAACATCTTTTTATTGTTTCTAGCCTCATGCACAGCAAACAGTGACCGTGACAACAGCACATTTCCATAGCAATTTGCATGTGCACTGATAACAAGAAGAACAACAAAACAATCTTCCATCATCATCTGGCGTCTCAGTCCTGGAGACTTCATCCTGCCAGGTCTCATTACCTCCTGACCGCCTTGGCCTTGCCTCTGCCCTTGGCACTGTGAAACCACACAGAGTCGACAGACCAGTCAAACACCTCTGTCACTGTTTCTATCTGACCAGTAGGTGTCGCTATTATATTGATATACTTAAGAACAATACATGTAGTTATACTAAGAGCTAAAAGGAATAGTAAAAGTGATTATTATGCTAATGTAGGTGAATACATATGACCAACAAAATATTTTAAATATTGAGGACATGTATATGGAGGCCATTCAAAGGTTCTACCAGCAACATCTTCAGCATATCTATCCTCAACATTTTCTATAATGATTACAGGACCAGAAAGAGAGTTGAGTTTTGAAAGAATGAGTCAGAGATAGATAGACTGATGCATGAAAGCGGGGAGAGGGGAGATGGGAATGGAAACAGAGACAGTTCTGTGAGAGTTGGCATGCGTCACAGGATGAAAGAGAACACAGAACTTTCACAAACAGGGGTTAGTGAAGGACGAGGATGAATGAATGAATGACATGGCGATCGTGTCCTATCTTCAGCGGTCTTACCGTGATGTTCTCTTAGGGCCAAATCCTAGCTTTCATTTTCTCGTAGTTTCCCATTGACATCAGTGCATGACTAAGTGAACATTTGACTGAATTGGAAGTTAGAATTTCACCCATAATGCACAATTGAAATGTATAATTTATCATAGGCTATCAATCTATCATTCCTAAAGTCTGACATATGAGTTAAAAAGCTATAGCCAGCCAATCTATCTGTAAAATTCAACTTACCATCAGAAAACTGTGAAACTTCAGATAGTGGACAGGAGTCAACCCAGACATCTTGGATTCTGTACTTTAACTTACACATTTTTGTCCAGAGGTCATTTTTTGGAGGCATTACAGTACATATTGTATGCACTGCAATACATACAACTTAACTAAGTTCCTTAGCCTACAGAGAATATAATCTACTGTCAGTTTTGATGATGACACAATATTCTGTGGCCAATAGTAGGCTGTTGATTAGGATCACGATCTTCCCAGACTACTGGGGTCTATTCTAGATGAATGGAGAGGGATGGATGGAATGGAAGGAGCCACTTAAAAGACTGGTCAAATTAGGATGCAGCACTACGATCCTAATGTTTTCTCCCAGGTTGAATCATATGCGCCCAGCTAGTTCTCTTCAAGCAGGATCATGTGACTTTAAAAGGCCTTGGGGTTAAGACAGTGAACAGTGAATGGGTGAGGGACAATTGGTGTATCTCAATGGTCTAAAGTAGCTCCTTCACCTTGTCTCCTTTCCTTTGTCTGCATTGATGAAAAAAAAAAGCAGGAAAGGTTGCTTTCACACACCCTGTGTCTTCAGATCAATACAGATTAAGGAGAGGAGACGAAGAGAGGAAGCCACTTGAGACTTTTTGAGACACCCCTGAATGTCTTGATAGTACTCCAACACTGGGCTTTTATTTTTTTAATATGTTTTTAATGAGTAGCATTCAATATAATTGCTTGGTTGGTTTAGGCCCCCCAAGCTCTTTTAAATAGAGGGGAAACTGACCAGTGTGGCTCTGGGTACTTACCTCTGGTGGTCCTGGACACGGGCCAGAAGCTGATTGATCTGTGAAGGGACACACAGTGGAGGCTGCCTAAGAACTGAGACAACACACTGACTGACACCTGTAGGGAAACCTGGAATCCTGCAGTTTGGAGCCACGGCCTGGCTGCACCACCACCTGTCTGAGGAGCGTGTGGTTCACCAGTGGTTCACCTGTGGTCGAAAGGATTCACCTGTGGTCCACCACCTGACCTGACCCGGTCGCCCGGTTGAGCTTCCCTGAGCCCCGAGTGTAAAATAAAAAACGCTCACTCTGACAACAACGACTGACAGCGGACTACACAACAGTGAGGTTGACGCCCCCACAGCCCATTACTCACAACTTCTGCTGCTCATTGATTCGGGTCTGGAGAACATTCATCTGAAAGCAAGTCAGAGTTTTAGACAGCTGCGCCCCTCGTAGGGAGTAGGATTAACACCACCAGTTTCAGAATAGGGGATGTGGCTTGTTACGCATGTATATATTTCAACTGCTTTGTATTTCATGAGTGTAAGTTACTCTCAGTGAAATGGACTCCATTTACAGAATGTTAAGGGACACGTGTAATGCTTTGGTATAGAGCACAGGCGGCTGGTGGCACCTTCATTGGGGAGGACGAGCACATAGGAATGGCTGGAACGGAATAAATGGAATGGTATCAAACACGAATGATACCATTCATTAGACAGTAACACTTGAGTCATTTAGCAGACCCTCTTACCCAGAGAGACGTACACAGTCAGTGCATTCATTTTAAGGTAGGTGAGACAACCCTATCACTGTTGTAGTAAGTACATTTATTCTCATTTCACTCCCATTATTTATTATGAACAGTCCTCCCCTCACCAGCCTCCTGTGGTATGCAGTCATTGGATGACAGAGGAGATGATAAGGAGTTCAGAGGAGATGATATGGAGGTCAGGACACAAGAAAAAGACCCAGACCCATTTGAGGTAAAAGATCACAATCTTGCAATCATCACCGTACTATGCTGTCATGTCATTGGCACGACCAGTGATCTTGTTTTTACCCTGTGGATCACAATGCACAGTACAGCCACGGGTAATATCACCATAGCTTGGACCTGAGTGAGAACCCTTACGTCGTATTTCTGCTTCTTCAGTTTCTCGCTGAGGTCAAACTTCTCCGCCTCCAACTCCATCATCCACTGCCACAGCTCATTGGCCTTCTCCCTGCAGGACGACAACCAATGGGAAGCCAGCGTTCAGTCAGCGCATGCGGTTCTACTTTTGGTCTCTCTTTCACAGGAGACTTTCTAAGCAACCATATGTATTTATGTACAGTAGATCATTTCAACAATGAAATAGAGCTTTCAACCTGTGTCCCTGAAAAGTGCATAACTTTTGACCAGAGCCCGGGTGCCATTTGGGACTCAGCCAAAGACCTGTGAGTATTTCGGGGTAATTAAATACATCATACTTGAGTTTGTCCTCGTTGAGATGGTCAATGATCAGAGCCTTCCTTCTGTCAGCCAGAATCTTCTTCTTCTTTTCTCTCTCCGTCTGCTTCTTGGCTCCTTTCTTGCCCTCTTGCTGTGGATGGACATCACCGCAGCACAGCGAGAGGGCACGCAAGTGTCAAGATAACCACGAGGGGGCAGCAAATCTGATGCGAATGTTGTAATCATGAGAGAGAGCGAGTGAGTGTGGAGCTAGCGCTGACCTTCTGTTGGATGCCACCGTACGTGTGAGTCATGGTAGTGAGGGCCTTCTTCTTCTTAGCGTCATCATCGTGCTTCCTACGCTGTTCATCTTGCTCCCTCTTCTCTTTCTCTTCCTGCGTCGGGGAGTGAGCAACAGAAGGTTAAAGAAGAGAAGAAAACAACTTGGGCCGCAGTTGATCTTGATATCACAATGGAAACATTACACAATGAGAGACTCACGGCTAGACGGGCCTGTCTCTCTTTCTCTTGCTCAGCACGAATCCTCTGCTGCTCTGCCCTCTCGGTACGACGCTTCTCCTGCAGACACACACGCACGCACGCACACACACACACACACACACCAACACACACACACACACACACACACACACACACACACACACACACACACACACACACACACACACACACACACACACACACACACACACACACACACACACACACATAGATAAGGTATCCAACTTTATTAATCTGCGTACCTCAAGACTATGTTGGCACACTGAGCCTGGGCTTAAGCTATGGGAGCCAGCCAGAACGTCAGGCTTGCAATGTCACTCATTACGTGTGCAGTTCACCAACACGCCCATGTAGTGTTCCAGCAGTGTGTGTGTGTGAGCTCCAGCTGTGTGTGAGCAGTGTGTGTGTGTGAGCTCCAGCTGTGTGTGAGTAGTGTGTGTGTGTGAGCTCCAGCAGTGTGTGTGTGTGAGCTCCAGCAGTGTGTGTGTGTGTGAGCTCCAGCTGTGTGTGAGCAGTGTGTGTGTCTGAGCTCCAGCAGTGTGTGTGTGTGAGCTCCAGCAGTGTGTGTGTGTGTGAGCTCCAGCTGTGTGTAATCAGTGTTTGTGTCTGAGCTCCAGCAGTGTGTGTGTGTGAGCTCCAGCAGTGAGTGTGTGTGAGCTCCAGCTGTGTGTGAGCAGTGTGTGTGTGTGTGTGTGTGAGCTCCAGCTGTGTGTGAGCAGTGTGTGTGTGTGTGAGCTCCAGCTGTGCCACAGTAGAGGACTTACAATCCTGTTGACGAGACTGATGAGCTCATCTTCATCTTTCTTCCTCTGGACAAAGTGAGACTCAATCAGAGAGGTCAGCTCAGCCATGTCCTTCTCTTGACGCTTCCTATGCAGGTCCTGTAAACCGCACACACACACACACACACACACAGTGTGATTAGTGAGTTGGGCACTCTTATTGCTATATTCAGATAATCTTGCTGGTAGGATTACATCACTCACGTCAAAATCGACTTTACCATCTCCCTCTGGTAGCTTTGGAGGGGCAACATTTGGCATAAAACTTCTGAAAAACATTAGAGATGATTCCATCAAATACTCTCCATTCAATTACTTTGATTCAGTGACACGGCAAACCACAAGAGAAAGTTATTGGCCGAAATAGAATCAAACACTTACTTTGGTTTGGCTTTGGAATCTGTAAGTTACAATGATATATGATATATTATATGATATATTATATTATATTTTATTCAAAGTAGAAATAAGAAGTGATCAAAATCAATATAAATCTGATTAGTAAAATCGAAATGTTTTGAAATGCCTCTTAACCAAATTTAGAAAAAGGTTTGAAAAGTATTTTAAAACATAAATACCTTTGAAAATGTTTCAACAGACGTTTTTCAAAACTTCTCAAAACTAAATCTACATATGGCTTATGTACGGTCTTGTTTTATAGCAAAAACAATCCAATATTATTAGACTGAGACACATGATTTTCTGAAATTCTCTACAAAATACATACAGTGAACTTGACAACTACACCTAGAACTAGTTACATAGAACAAGACTAGACCTAGGACTAGTTACATAGAACAAGACTCGATCTAGAACTATAGTTACAAAGAACTAGACAGCGCTCACCTTGAGTCTCTCCACCTGCTGTTGGTGAAAAACATACAGAAAAAGAAGGGATGAATACACACAGAGCTTTCAACAGAATACTCACACATTTATGGTAACAAATTGGATTATTACGGCAGGATATTTCAGTGATAGGCCTTATCTAGTGAAACCTACTGTATGAAAGTGTGTATTACGCAACCAACACCAATGCATTATCACATAGTGATGGCTCAATGTTCTGACAGGCAGCGGAATGGTATAAAACACAGAGTATTAGATACTAAAGAATACAAAAGAACATTCACAGCAGACCGTCACAGTCTATAGTTATAGGTCTACACTTCATGCATTCTGTACAAGACAACAACGTATTAACAGGCACCTTCTCCTGCAGGCGTTTCTATGTGAGGGACATGAGAAGGATTTGTTTAGTAGTCGATAAGACTGAAGTGTGGATCAGTGACATATGAGAATATGACGTTGTAAAAACACATGCTGTAAAGGTCTATTGGTATTGAATCAGTACATATGAATCAGTAATGGGGGTTATCAATATGATACGTTTGTTCGCTGGGTATGCTAAAGGGGCCCAAATGGTACATGTGCAAGGTGTGCTATTTAAGCAATAAGGCCCCAAGGGGGTGTGGTATATGGCCAATATGGCGGCTCTGTGATAAAAGCATCATCAGACTGATTAGCAAAGATAGGATGGCGTGAAGCGAATAATAGAATATGAGACGATGTACTGTACATATTTGTAAAATGAAGCCAAGAAGCATTACCTACTACAACAGGGGCACTGTCGCAAGGACACATGAATGAATCAATGAAGCAAATAATTACGAAAATGAATGTGCAAAAATATTTTGTTGCGGCTTTGACAGCACCCGTGGGACAGATTAGCTGCATGCTGCTGTCGTGCCTAGTTAATATATTATGTTACTACTGCAGATAGAAGGTATTATCTATGCAGGGGAAAACTTCGTAATGTCGAGGTAAAATATCAAAATTACCTTCTACTGCAGTGGGCTCTTTTGTAAGGTTAAGAGAACGAGGAGTGGATCAGTTGAGTGTAAAAATATGA
This sequence comes from Oncorhynchus mykiss, assembly GCF_057628025.1. Taxonomy (NCBI): domain Eukaryota; kingdom Metazoa; phylum Chordata; class Actinopteri; order Salmoniformes; family Salmonidae; genus Oncorhynchus; species Oncorhynchus mykiss. The sequence continues at coordinate 53,867,125 of NC_143036.1, forward strand.
AGTCGAGAACAATAATATATATTATAATATATAAATAAAAATAACTCAGTCAGTGTTGTGAAAATGCGTATGTACTGTATGCTACATTAATATAATACCAATTGCTCATGTGTCTTCGATTACTTCACTGGCATTAGTGAATGTGTACTATTAGCACAAATATACATATATACTAGAAACTAAAGACCATGGTAAAGCAAAAATGGCCTTTACCTTCTACTTCTGGCTCTGGCTCTGGTTCTGGCTCTGGTTCTATAGTGAAGATACAATATTAGTATGTGAATAAAGCTTGAAGCAAACAAGACAGACTTACTCTAAACACTTATCTCTGGCAAGACGGAAAAGAAAAGTCTAATCATAGATGCCGTAGCTAGGGCGCATCCTAACGTGCAGCAGTGATATTTAATGTGAAAAGCAAGAAAGCGTCACCTGGTTCTACGTCTAGTGTGGTCTCTATGGTAACGGTAGGGAAGGATTAGCAAGGGGATCAATTATTATGATCATTCAATCATAATAATAATGTGCAAAAACAAGAAGCATATCAAGCCATGACACGGTTTATTTACCTACAACTGCAGAGGCAGGTTCTGTGGTAAAAGTCATGTCGTTGATTAGTGAATTTGCAATGAGTGAAGCAAATGACTTGAAAACGGGATAGTTCAGCAATTGTACATATTTAGATATACTGCAGATAAATCACTTAACTATCCCTTTGATAAAGATGATAACTTTTTTGGTAGGTAGCCAATAATAATAATAATAATAGCCAAGAAAAGCTTTACCTTCTACAGGTTCTGGGGCAGGTTCTGTTATAGCTAAAAGCATACGTTTGTTTAGTGTCAGCCACTGTTATGCTAAGGCAGAGACAATAAGGCAGAGAGAAATACAGTCTTTGCTCTGATTAGGAATATATATATATATATCTGCTAGACAACTGCTTTCAACTTGATTGACTACAAAACCAAAATATTTTTCTAAATGTTTCTAAATGTAACCTATTTGGTACAGTATATAACTTGTATGTGGGGTATATTACATGTATATTAGCATGCAGAATCTCTACATATGAAGCATTGAAGGTCATGACCTTCCTCAGCAGGAGCAGCCTCTATTGTAAGGACATCAGACATATGAATAAAGCGCATTGTTTTGTTCATCATTAATACAGCCAAAATCATGAAGGCAGCGCTAATAGGAATACTGTATGCCGCCTGAAATGAAGGTACCAGTGACTAGAGGCAAAATGTTACAATGCATTTTATGAAACTGGTATGTATGACCTAGGAATATAGATGATTTCAACCCTGAAGAAAACTGAATCTCTAGCTGTACAATATGCGTATCTTGATAATATATAGATCTGTTTCCATGCAGTTCACAGCACATGGGAAGCTTTACCTTCCTCTGCTGGGACTTCAACCTCGACTGATGAGTGGACAGAAGATTGATTAGTGGTTCTATATAAAGCAATGAGTTGGTAGAAGTTGGCCCTAACCACTGACCTAGGCTCAGATATTGTTTAAGGATAATAATGATTGTGGTTTAGAATTGGGGTTGGGTGATCTTATTCTAGATCTGTCGTCGGGGCCACTTCTACGATAAGATCAAGGCAAACTGTTTATTACACCATCAAACTGGTATGAAAGTCATTTTCATACATAAGGATCAGATTGGATCCAATTGTTTAAATCTGATTCAGTATCAGCGTGATTTCCATACAGTACATACAAACATGTCATGCAACCTTTGTCAGAACATTGAGAATCATTCTGGAGTGAACAACACTGTCTATGGAGATGGACGCAAGAAAAGGGTATAAGTCTCATTCTCATGAATTGGATGTCGATGTAAGCATACACCACAGAGACAGAAGGGTAGGAAATCAGTATACAAATGATATGCAAATTCCACATGTTTATCTTGACAGACAAAACGTAGACATAGCATTTTAAATTTCACGTGAAAAAGATCTCACTTAACGTGTGTATTTTGATCAGGTACACGAAGCATGCTTTTTTTTAAATTCACGGAGAATTTGAGTGTAAACAGTAACGAATGGCCTATGACAGGCTTTGACAATGACACAAGAAACACAATAGACTTGCTACAGTATATCTATCATGCGCTCCATCAAACAATGTCCAAGTAACGCACGGAGCCATGCAAAGCTTTTACCTTCCTCTGCGGGGGTTTCTGCGACTGCGCAGACATAGGTGAAGTCAGCTCAGCAATATAGCTAATATAGTCAATCTTAATCTTATTATATGTGCAATTGAGTGTACAAAACATTAGGAACACCTTCCTAATATTGAGTTGTAAACCCCTTTTCCCCTCTGAGCAGCCTCAATTTGCCGGGGCATGGACTCTACAAGGTGTCGAAAGCGTTCCACAGGGATGCTTCCCACAGTTGTGTGGCTGGATGTCCTTTGGGTGGTGGACCATTTTTGATACACACGGGAAACTGTTGAGCGTGAAAAAAAACAGCAGTGTTGCAGTTCTTGACATTCTCAAACTGGTGCGCCTGGCCCCTATTACCATACCCCGTTTCAAAATATCTTGTCTTGCCCATTCACCCTGTAAATTGTGCACACACACATCTCTCAATTGTCGCAAGGCTTAAAAATCCTTCTTTAACCTGTCCCTTCATCTACACTGATTGCAGTGGATTTAATAGGGGACATCAATTAAGGATCATAGGTTTTCACCTGGATTCACCTGGTCAATCTATGTCATGGAAAGAGCAGGTGTTCCTAATGTTTTGTACACTCAGCGTACAGTGGCTTGAAGCATATTTTGTTCAGTCAAAAAGTAATAATACATTCTCAAAGTCTTACTGTACCTTCCTCCCTGAAAAGAAAACAAACAAAAAAACATGTGACATTGTTTTGGACGACATTGTTTTGGATAACATCTTCATCACTAGATACACTGGCTGTCGTTTCTATAGTTTCTGAGATGACAAAGATAAATAGGCGAGACTTACTCATTTTCTTCATCTGCCATGTTTAGATTGGATTACCTGGACATGAGAGACAAGAGTACTGAGGTTTTCTATTTCACACAAATAAGCGCAGGGGGGAAGGAATAGAGTGGTGACAGGGGCATGGATGGATTGCAGAAATACTTGATAAAGACCGAACCCTTTGAATCTTTCCTCCCCACACAAATCTGTGTCTAAAATGGCACCCTACTCCTGATATAGTGCACTACTTTTAACCAGGGCTCTAGTGCACTAGATAAGGAATAGGGACCATTTCAAACCCACTCAGAACTAGTAACATTTTTCATCCGTGGCAAATAGAGATGCACAGTACAGTAATATCTGATGTGTTTGAGTGGAGTCTATGTACATGTATGCTACCGTTCAAAAGTTTGGGGTCACTTAGAAATGTCCTTATTTTTGAAAGAAAAGCACATTTTTTGTCCATTACAGTGTAGACATGATTAATGTTGTAAATGACTACTGTAGCTGGAAACGGCTGATATTTAATGGAATATCTACATAGGTGTACAGAGGCCCATTATCAGAAACCATCACTCCTGTGTTCCAATGGCACGTTGTGTTAGCTAAACCAAGTTTATCATTTTAAAAGGATAATTGCTCATTAGAAAACCCTTTTGCAATTATGTTAGCACAGCTGAAAACTGTTGTCCCGATTAAAGAAGACTAGTTGAGTATCTGGAGCATCAGCATTTGTGGGTTTGATTATAGGCTCAAAGTGGCCAGAAACAAAGACCTTTCTTCTGAAACTCGTCAGTCTATTCTTGTTCTGAGAAATGAAGGCTATTCCATGTTAGAAATTGCCAAGAAACTGAAGAGCTCATACAACACTGTGTACTAGTCCCTTCACAGAACAGCGTAAACTGGCTCTAACCAGAATAGAAAGAGTGGGAGGCCCCGGTGCACAACTGAGTTAGAGGACGCCTCACTAGTCCTCAACTGGCAGCTTCATTAAATAGTACTCGCAAAACAGCAGCCTCAACGTCAACAGTAAAGTGACGACTCCAGGATGCGGCCCTCTCGGCAGAGTTGCAAAGAAAAAGCCATATCTCAGACTGGCCAATAAAAATAAAAGATTAAGATGGGCAAAAGAACCCAGACACTGGACAGAGGAACTCTGCCTAGAAGGCCAGCATCCCGGAGTCGCCTCTTCACTGTTGACGTTGAGACTGGTGTTTTGCGAGTACTATTTAATGAAGCTGCCAGTTGAAGACTTGTGAGGCATCTGTTTCTCAAACTAGACACTCTAATGTACTTGTAATCGAACCCACAAATGCTGATGCTCCAGATACTCAACTAGTCTAAAGAAGGCCAGTTTTCTTGCTTCTTTAATCAGGACAACAGTTTTCAGCTGGTCTAACATAATCGCAAAAGGGTTTTCTAATGATCAATTAGCCTTTTAAAATGATAAACTTGGATTAGCTAACGTGCCATTGGAACACAGGAGTGATGGTTACTGATAATGGGCCTCTGTACGCCTATGTAGATATTCCATAAAAAAATCAGCTGTTTCCAGCTACAATAGTCATTTACAACAATTTGATGTTATTTTAATGGACAAAAAAAATGGCTTTTCTTTCAAAAACAAGGACATTTCTAAGTGACCCCAAACTTTTGAACAGTAGTGTATGTGGTGTTCTTTCACCACTGGCACTGGCTGCCCTGAGGCCCCCATCTCTAAACAGCTCCAAGACTAATCCTCAGCCATTTCCTCTTGGCATGGAGGGCCTCTCCTCTCTGCTCTATAGTCAGGATAACACACTAACCATTACACTGGGACTGGGACTGCAATGGACACTTTGAGGGCCACATTTAAGCATTTTTGCACCAGGCACTAAAATGCACTGTTACTTTCCAATACTTTGTTTATAGATTTCCAGTTTAAGGCAAACAGATAACAGTAAATTCAACTTTTTTATTTCATTCTTTACAACCACTGCCCTGCCATCCCAATCGTAAATCAGTGCACTAAATGTGTTTACTCTATTCTAGAAGCAGAAGGTGAACACGTTGCACATGTGCTAAGGAATAGCAGATATCTCCCAGATATGCACTGTCCCTTTAATTCAACTTATTATTTCAAGCTGATGGCCTTGTCATACCACATTCGGGGCATTTTAGGGACAACCTGAAGGTTATCATTACCTTTACAGACAGAAACAGATTCCTGAGGTTATATAGTCCTATATTTAACTAACAAATGTCAGAATGCTATTGTGTGGATGAATCATTTGAGATGACACCTTTCCGTTTGAAAGACCAATCGTCAGATCATAAAACTAGTGTCACTCCGTTGATATACAGAGGGGTTATTTTTAACCATGATAAAGCACAGATCATCAGCAGGTGTTAGGTGCTCTTCCAGACAATGAAGTTGGCTGAGCTTATTGAGTGCCTGCGTGCTCGTATTCACACACACAGTAAATCAATGAATAACATGCCAGTCAAGGCCAGCTTATTTTGGACAACAGGGGTTGGCCAGCCATCTAGAGCTTTACATACAATACCCATCAACTCCACAGCTTTTTAGCAACATGCATTACATTCCCAAGATGATCCCATTATGAAACTATGAGAGGAGATGGGAGTCAATCTTAACATTGACCATATTTGCCATGAAGGTAAAAACTGAAGCAACCCTAGAGACCTGGATTAGAAAACCATTACCCCTCACCTCACCCATCCCTCCCTCCTTCCCTAACCCCTTTTCTGTCCCTTCCTGTGCCCACCGTCTGACCTTACATGCCAGTTCATGTGAAGTGTATTTGGGACACACTCCTATGCATAACATACATTTGGACTGAAGTAGCTAGCCTACAGTGTAGCTCTTTAACACAGACTTTCAATTCAGTTGAGGACATAGTGTCCCAGTCCGACCCCCAAATGGTTACAACAGAGAACTCTAGCTAAGAGAGGTGTGAAGTAGAATATAGACCATCTGTTTAAAGAGCTGTGTCTGAAAACGTATTAACTGAAATCCACCGAGAATTCACAGGCGATGAGACTTGTTTCCCTGTGGAATTAAATGTGTTTTGCTTTAATGTGTGTGGTCAGTATTGGATCCTGGCTCGATCGCTGGAATAACATGGTCTGACAGTGGCAGGAATGTTGCGGGTGCCGCTTTCAGCATTAAGTCAAAGCCCAAAGCATGCTAACACCCAGTTCCCCCTACAGAGGACGAGCTTAGCGCCCACTGACAGTCTGTCTCTGTCCAGTCTGAGCCATGAGAAGCAAATCAAACAAATGGAGAAAAAAAACTTTTCTCTCTGGCAGTGCCTGAAATGTATTAGTTCAGCATTTGTGAATGCAAAAAAAAAATATGATATGGTCCCTCTTGCCCAGAGAACATTTATTCCACATCCCCAGTGCCCGGATTGACAAGGGTTATGAGGCATAGGTCCAGCCTCAGAGCAGGCATTCATGCATGCACGCAAAAAGTGTTACCATCACACAGTCAAGTCAGGGGTCACAGTTAATAGCCTTACCTCCAAACCCCACAGGGAAGAGAGATGGTAAAGTAGTGCTGGGCCGGTCTTATTCGTTGAGATCCAGAAACAGACAAGTTCAATGAGACTCTTAAGGCTCCCATAATACAGCCCTGCCACCAATGTCACCACCTCTTATCTCTGATTGGCTAGGGCAGTGAAGTCTATTGCTGGAGCTAGAGAAAGCCTAGTATATCTCTCAACCATTAAAGGAGGAACAACGACTTGATCTAATAGCTATAGTCATGTAATGTCATACTCACACAGACTTTTAACATTCATTTGGTTCCGAGTTCCAAGATAGGTAGAGGTTGAACGGTCTAAGCAGCCAATGATATTGTGAGTTCAGTGTTAGAGAGAAAGAGGAAAATAAACTAGACAAATTGGAACAATTTATATCTCTTTATTGCGGTTGTTGAGTCAGCGGTACAAACATTTCAGAACATTTCTTCTGTAGGAAACTACCCACTCCCATCACAAAGTTTGATCTGAAACCGCAGATAGTGTGCCTTGCATAGTTAACTCTACACAATAAATGAGGGTGTTTGAAATAAAAAGCTAAATTACCCAAATATGAAATAACAGCAATGTAAAATAATGTCATATATTTTGGGTCAGACTCCATTGCTTGTAGTTCTAAGGAGTCGCGGAATGTAATTGTCAAGGTTTACACAGAACAATCTTTCAATGCCCCTGATAACCTTTATTTAATACCCAGATCAACAAAGCATGTCATGCAAAATGAATGAGCGAAACGTGAAACGCATAAACCTCAATAATGAAACGGTAAGAGAAGAAGAAAGAAACAGCTGAAGTCAAACTGAGTTGGCAAAGTGGAAGGTACAGTTTATTCGGTGCCTGCAACAACAAGGCCTTGAGACCATTTTGGATGTAAAGGATTTGTGCTGGAAACACAATCTTACATACCGCAAATGCAACTTTAAGAAAACTCAAAACAAGCGTCAAGCGCAATTGTCGTCTGGAGTCAAAATGTGTCTTCTGTTGACGGATTCAATCCTCGATCATTGTCCACATCTAAATGTGCACGTTCCCTTCTTCCAGAGTCCTATAGTTATTAGTACATGGGATTTGGGCTTAAATGGCAAGGCGGCATACGGCTTAAAACTGATGCCGTCTCAAGGTACAGGCACGGTGTATAAATGTGTATCTGGCCTGCTATATTCAGACAACCTCACTGACAACGCGGAGGTTCTTAACATCCTGGATAGAAGCCATTGGAGCATGCATGTGAATAAGCCCGGCGGTGTGCTTAGTGGTGTGGAATGTTGTGGGTCAGAGAGTCCCTAAAATGACGATGTAACTCTTAAGTACACCTGCTGCATTATGGGTTGTTTGAAAGTTGAACAAAGTGAATTTAGAGATTCAAAAACAGCAGGTACAAAAGCCACAAAAACAGCCAATGACAAAACACGTAAAAAAAAAAAAAACATAAATAAATTGAAACGAGGATAATAAACGTTATAATAGCCGTCTTAATATACAACTTTCCTTTAGTTGCTTGCACTGCCTTTCATTGCCTCTTGTCGGTTGGTAGTCATTTAAGTTTAGAGTACAAAAGCGAAACAAAATCTTGAGTATAAAGCTGTAATAGAAGATACAGAGTAATATATTCATAACGACGTGTACTTCTGTGCTAACACACATGAACTCAGACCGTTGTTGCACTATCGGTAAGACAAAATAAAGTGAAATAAGCCAAATCTACGGAGTGCTTATAATCTCTCTCCTGAACTGGTGAACATGAATAAAATAAGCTATGTGTGAAGCTTTGCTTTAAATATAAATAAAAAAAAAGAAGTGAGATGGACGACATGGACAGAGCATTGATGGTAGATATCTCTCTTTGGAACACGGAGATGATTGTGGAACTGGAAACCTCATAAAAACCATGTCTCTACTATATCAAAAGTACACACGTACTGAAGAGCGTATGGGAAATACATCTAATCTCAATTTTTAAAAAATTATTCTGCAAGTTTTTTCTTATTACATATAAAACAAATCACCATGTCATAAAAACATGCAAATTTCACAGCATATTATTTTGTTTGTTGAGAAAGTAAATCATAGCAAATTCGTTGTGCAAAGGCACTACACTGTAGATACGAGATGGTGGCTATTCGTTTCAGTACGGTGCTTATTAAATAAAATCTCCTGTTTCTCTCCATTCCTTGGGTTCCCTCAGGGTGGTGGTCATATTGTTTTGGTATAATACACATAGAAAAAGGAAGAGTCTTGGATTGTCTTGGTCCCCACCAGCCTTCAGAAGAAGCTCTTTGTAATCATTCGTGTCCCATACCTGCTGAGGGACAGAGACAAGTCTATCAGAGCTACAGTCAAAATCTAAGAGTTGAATACTCTAACCTCTAACCTATTTCAGATGGGTTAGACCCACGCATCCATCCACCTACCCACACATACTTTTTACATTTAAAAAAAAGTATTTATGATTTAACCTTTATTTAACTATTAGAAAGAGGTGTAGGATGTCTAGCCGAAGGACAAAACCATTATGCCTTTACACACACAGTCAGTCAAATTTAGCCAGCTAAAGAGACCTCGGTCTTGGTAGTAATCTTGATCTGGTGTTAAGTCTTTGCAGTATGACTAGAGCCCTCAGGGAAAAACAGTCAAGCAGGCCTTTCTGCATGAGACTGGGGTTGTTGCATGCTGTTCGATGTAGTGTCAGAGGCCTCTGAGGTCCCTGCCTGCCTACTCGTCTCTACTGACATTTATATAACTGACTCCTGCCATGTTGTCATTTTCCCTTCTCTCAGCGACAACAAAGAGGGGGAGTGAATACAAGGTGTGTGTGTGTGTGTGTGTGTGTGTCGAGAAACGTTGGATGTGTGTAGCTATTTCAAGCGTCTCGCTCTACTTTACACATTAACCATTAAAAGTAGAGAGAGACACAGATTGTCTGGGGTTGAGATTTTCAGAATGCACCAAATATGGAACCACACCTTGCCTGAAAGGTGAAGTGAGCTTGTTACATTACGTTTGCCTCTCCTCTGCTAGCCCCTGACAAAATTAGGTGTATGGCGTGATAATCTTCCACCACACGAGCTAGTAGTGTGTCAACCCAACAGCTGTTAATTTGTTCACAGCCTGGAAGGTCCGACCCCAACAATAGAATCCATGTCGGGGTAAGGAGGGGGTTGAGGATGAGGGGGGGGGTTTGGACAAACGACACATTTCACAGACACGTCCGACATCCCTGAAGGCCAGTTCTCTCTACTGGGACAAAAGAGTCGTGGTGGGCAGGCCACTTTGGAAATAGAACACAATGCGAAAGTGGCATCTGAAACCGCCATTTGCCAGAGAGCCAAACAGCAAACAGAGATGATTTACAGCTGGCACCAGGTCCCAGGGGCGATGGTGTTATAGGGAGGGAGGGAAGGAGTTATGGGAGCTGGGGAAGGAAGGGAGGGAGTTATGGGTGCTGCTGGGCCACATGGTCGTAAATTACAACAGGCTCCTTTCCCTGTCCTTTTTCAGACGGAGCAGTCCCCTTTAACCTCACTGACTCTGGGTGGGTATTGTCAGTAGAGCAGACTTATGACTATTGTAGATACAAAGACATGCATAGGCCCAAACAAGATGGGCACAGATACACACACAGTCAGTCAACTTTGACCTCCGCATAAGCCTTAAAACTATGTTGGTTATGGTAACAGAATGGACTCACCATTGGCAACAGATTTATTCTCCCCTCTACCAGTCACCTGAGAGAAGATAGATGGAGAGAAAAGTCAGAGAGAAAGTCATCCGAGGTAGCAGTCACTTCAACAGTCCATTTAGTCAATGCTGCCATACCCTGAGAGATACTGTGTGCACTGGAACCTTTCAATCTCAGGCTGTGGTTCGACCAAATTGATCTCTTCTACATTAATAAGGAAGGTTTTATGTTAATTTGAGAATGATTTCCATTCTTTTTAGGGCCTTCAGTTTGAGACAGAGAGGTTTGAGACAGGGTGCATTTAAAATATATATATATATATTATTTATTTATTTAAGTAGGCAAGTCAGTTAAGGACAAATTCTTATTTACAATGACAGCCTAGGAACAGTGGGTTAACTGCCTTGTTCAGGGGCAGAACGACAGATTTTTTTTTACCTCGTCAGCTCAGGGATTCGATCTTGCAACCTTTCAGTTACTAGTCCAACGCCCTAACCACTAGGCTACCTGCCCGAACCAAGAAGATTATTCCAGCCAATCGGGGGAATTGGGAAACAACATGAACATCCTGCCCAACACATCCAAACCCTGCATCTACAAAAAAAACACACAACCACACTAAGTCTATCCAGTAAAGCCTGGTCGTGGACGACATCTCCCACAGTTCCCTGTGGTAACACTGTCCTGTCTGTGTCGCAAATATCATCCTATTCCCTACAGTGTGCACTCATTTTGACCAGGGCCATTCTGGACGCAAACACCGATACCCTGCCCGCTTCCATAAATTCATCCCAAGCCCATCAGGCCCCTATGTCCCCTATCCCCTCATACAGCTCTCCTGACATCACCACAATGTGTGGTTAGTTAATAACACAGCTCATAACCGCCAGCCCCCTACCTTCCCCAGCTCCACGCCTGGTTTACGTCAGCACTAACCAGCAGTCTAGTGCCCCTCCAGCTCTATGTGGCTCGCCACAGGATTGGACTGCACTGCTGGCAGGTTGCTATACTCGGTCTGTGTGTTCAGCTATCGGGAGACTGCAGAGCAAGGCCTATTTCACAAGCCTCTCTGCTCCAGGGGCCAAATTTAGAGCCATTCCATAAATAAATATCATTATTGTGTCTTTTATCTGTGAAATATCATCCTCGTAAATAACAGAGGCCACATGGTGGGGTTGTGGCCAACACTGTGGTCATTGGAGCGCCATGGGGTCCTGTATTACGAGGGTCACAGTAGAGGTTGGAGATAGCTGTTCTTACAATTGCCTGTTCAGAATGTGGTTAAAAGGACCCACACATACAGTAGCAAGTAATAGTTCTGCTAGCAAGGCCAGAGTTATGTGTAAAATGAAGTGTACTTCTACAACAACATGAATTGAAATATAGAGCAAAGTAGAAAGGACTATACAGGAAGCATGGCTGCTGCTGTGTCAAGAGAGGCATAGAAATGAGAGTCTGGAAAAAAATAAAGAACAGCCGTTTTGTGAAAGGCACTTGAGGCTCTAATTACCTATAGAATAGCAATAGCACAACACATGGCCCTTAACAGGGACCTCTATTTACAGTGCAGCTGGTTCCAGATCTGTTTGTGCTGACTTGCCAGCTCCTATTGTCATTGCTACAAACAGATCTGGGACCAGGCCTGAGTGTGATTTTTACCAATAAAAGAGAAGAAGACCTGACATCGTAGTAGATTGAGGTCATTCCAGTGATAATATCAGTGCAGCGAAGTTGAGATCTTTAAAACATCTTTACCTCTCCAGGGTTTCCAGACTAGTTAACGGTGAAGTCAACTAGCTAAGAGAGCTCTTCTTCAGAGCTCTTCAAACAGAAACAAGACAAAGCAACAAGCCGTTGTTATCCCCCTACCTGGCAAATGTACATCATATGATATTATTAACTAGCAGATGAATACTACAGGGCCTCAAAACACTCCCCAGGTATACTTTTAGGTGTACTGTTGTTGTGTGACATCATGCGAATGTACTGGGGAGTATACTGTATGTGTGTCCCAATTGGCACCTTACACCCTATGTAGTGCACTACTTTAGACCAAGACCCAGAGGGCTGTAGTAAAATAAAAAAAATAAAAAGTGCTCTGTGTAGGGAGTAGGGTGCCATTTGGGACACAGTTGTGTGAGAAAGTATGATGGTACAAATTCCAGTAATTTTTTGGATTTTTGCAAACTTTTTGCATATCTGTAACTATACTGAACAAAAATATAAAACGCAACAAGCAGGAATTTCAAAGATTTTACTGAGTTACACTTCATATGAGGAAATCAGTCAATTGAAATAAATAAATTATGCCCTAATCTATGGATTTCACATGACTGGGAATACAGATATGCATCTGTTAGTCACAGATACTTTAAAAGGGGCTCAGGATCTCGTCACGGTATTTCTGTGCATTCAAATTGCCATCGATAAAATGCAATTGTGTTAGTCATCCGTAGCTTAAGCCTGCCCATACCATAAACCCCACCGCCCCCATGGGGCAGTCTGTTTCCAACATTGACATCAGCGAACCGCTCACCCACACAATGCCATACACGTGGTCTGCGGTTGAGGCCAGTTGGACATACTGCCAAATTCTCTAAAATGACGAAGGTGGCTTATGGTAGAGAAATTAACATTCAATTCTCTGGTAACAGCTCTGGTGGGCATTCCTGCAGTCAGCACGCCAAATGTATGCTCCCTCAAAATTTGAGACATCTGTGGCAATGTGTGTGACAAAATTGCACATTTTAGAGTGGCCTTTTATTGTCCCCAGCACAAGGGGCACCTGTGTGAATGATAATGCAGTTTAATCAGCTTCTTGATATGCCACATCTGTCAGGTGGATGGATTATCTTGGCAAAGGAGAAACACTCGCTAGCAGCGATGTAAACACATTTGAGAGAAATACGCTTTTTGTTGCTATGGAACATTTCCGGGGTGTTTTATTTCAATTCATGAAACCTGGGAACAACACTTTACATGTTGCGTTAATATTTTTGTTCAGTGTACATTCTTCATGGCATTAGCCATGGTCTAAACTCAGGTATGTGTGTTTATGTATGTGTGTGTACACTCTTAGGAAAAAGGGTTCCAAAAGGGTTCTAAAAGGGTTCTTCGGCTGTCCCCATAGGAAAACCCTTTCCAAAACCCCAAAAGGTTCTATCTGGAACCAAATAGGTTCTACCTAGAATTAAAAAGGGTTCTTCAAAGGGTTCTCCTATTGGGACAGCTGAAGAACCCTTCAAGGTTCTAGATAGTACCTTTTTTTTCCTAAGTGTTTGTGTGTGTGTGTACTACGAAGAGTTCAGGTGGGCCAGGTTACCTTGGCTGGGGAGGATCCCTTGTTTTCCCACAGACTTCTCTTGTTAGTCACATCCCCTGGCTTCAGATCCTGCAGAGAGAGACGGGAGGGATGGAAAAAGGAAGAGGGGGGGGAGTGCATCAGTGTCTGTAGTCCTCGTCAACTCATATTCAAGACACACAATTCCAACAATGGCTGCAGTATTTGAGTTGAGGAAACAGAAATGCGTCAACAGTGGGGTTGTATTACTTTACAATACCTGAGGTGCTGAGAAAAGGGATGAGAGGAGAGGAGGCAGAAAGAGAAGTCCAGCGGGAAGAAGAAGGAAAAAAAGACAGAGATGGACTACCAGGCAGAGAGGTGCTGATCTCGCAGAGGAAATGAGAAACAGTCAGATTGAAGAATGGAAGAAGCTTCTAAAGGAAAGAAGACAGAAGAAAGAGCGACAGTCAGTAAAATATTTATTTCAGAAATGCAATTGTGTTATGCTCCGTTTAACCACAAGAGGGAGACACAGGTGTTGCAGTCACTTCAAGACATCATTTGTCAGCAGGCAGAGGCAGACCAGAGCAAACGTTCCCAGAGAGCATGTCAGTCACCCATATCAGAATCTATATTGGAGAGCGATCACGATTCATCAATCAAGTCTTTTACGGAAATTATTTAAGTGACAGTTACTTTTAACGTCCGTGCAAAACTACAGGGGTTCATAGCGGTTTAAAAAGCTACACGTCAAAGGTCGGCAGCAGGTATCAAGTTACCGACCGTATAACCAGCCACACCACACCGCTCACAACGCCCGGACCTTCTGCACTACTTCTTCTCAACGCCGCGTCACCATGGCAACGGCCCTCTAGCGGCCACATGGCGTATCACTACGCCACGGTCGATGACTCCTGCAGTGGTTATGGGAGTGGCTACCGTATGTATGTATGTAAGTTTGCATTCATATCTGTGCACCTATTCGAAAACAGGTCTGGGTGCCTGAACGTCTTAAAATAAGCACTGTCTGAAGTTGAAATATAGTCCAGGAGTAGACCACAGGGACTGGAGTGCATTCAAAATGGCACCCTTATTCCATGCACTATTTTTGATCAGAGCATTATGGAGTACTCTACAAGCGCTTTTCCATTGAGACTCACCCCCACACCAGCGGGGCGCCAGTGTTTTATGTTCATGTCAGGTCTTGAGTTATCATCAGTGTGACCCTACATTTGAGTCATTTAGCAGACACTCGTATCCAGAGCGACTTAGGGTTAAGTTCCCTGTTCAAGGGAACATCAACAGATTTTTCACCTAGTCAGCTCAGAGATTCAGACCAGTGACATTTTGGTGAGTGGCCCAACACTCTTGACCACGAGGCTACCTGCCGCCTAAAGACTTGTGGCGAGCAGAATCAACGACCGTTGCATCATTCAAGACTGTTGCTTTTAATTAAAGCAGGTTCACCATAGCCATGACTCAGTGAGACACGGGTGCCAGGCCGCGTAGATAGAAACAGAAAAGCCTGAGCCTTTTGGGTAAAATAATGGGATAAATGCGGAATATGGGCCCTGGTCAAAAGTAGTGCACTACGTAGGGAATAGGGTGCCATTTGAGACGAAT
The DNA here is from genome assembly GCF_057628025.1 of Oncorhynchus mykiss. Lineage (NCBI taxonomy): Eukaryota > Metazoa > Chordata > Actinopteri > Salmoniformes > Salmonidae > Oncorhynchus > Oncorhynchus mykiss. The sequence continues at coordinate 53,882,217 of NC_143036.1, forward strand.
CACTGGTATGTTGGAATGCATCCACGCAGCCCAGCATGGGAAGCAGCCTGCCTGACTAAATCGCTAAGTCCTTCTGATAACCTGCATGTGATCCATGGTAGGAACCGTGCCACATTTCATATTAAAACTAATACGTACTCTGACAATATGTGATATGTGCTTTTACAACACAAATAAATGACTGCTGTTAAGTGCTGTGTGTTTTTTTTCCCTTCATGACTTCATGGTTATAACTCATCCACTTTGCTATGATTTGTATTTCAAATTCCCTGGGTGACGCTAGACTATTTTCTCCCAACACGGCACATCATCTTACTACGGCAATTATTAATACATATACAAAAAAAATACATGGTAGCTAACAGCGCTTCTCAAAACTATTAGTAAATACTGTATAAAACATTAAGGACACCTTCCTAATATTGAGTTGCCCTCAGAACAGCCTCAATTCATCCGGGCATGGACTCTACGAGGTGTCGAAAGCGTTCTACAGGGATGCTGGCCCATGTTGACTCCAACGCTTCCCACAGTCGTGTCAAATGAGCTTAAGTCTGGTCTGATGAATACTTGCTTATACTACAGCCGAAGTGCAGGAGCAACACAGAGCTGGGGGCCGCACTTATAGTATGTTTCATAATGAGTGTCTGTTCGCTGTCTCCCTTGAAAAAAGACGTAGTTCATCTCAATTAAGGATTAGATGAGGTGCAAAGAGGACAAAAGCACTGTACAGTAAGTGGTGGCCGTGGAGGCGACCTACCGCGGGCCTTCCTCCCGGCGTTTTGCTCTCGGGGGTTTTATTCAGCCAGTCGTTGATGCGGCCCGCCACACCTATCTTCATCCCAGCTGCTTCCTGTGTGGAGAGGGGGGTACAGAAAAACAAAAAGACACGGACAAAGTTCAACTTCAGCAGAACGCCCTGGGCAGCTCGTCATCGGGGATGAACAGGAAGTGGCAGTGAAACGAGCCCCTTCCTCTCTCTCAGCCCCCCCCCCTCCCGGTCCTGACTTCCTCCCAAACCGCTCCCAAATGGAGTTCCAGAGTCCCCGTTGTTAATCCGGTCCCCACCTTGTACGTGCCCCCGCCGCCCCCGGGCGAGTTGAACACGTTGCCTTTCTCCCACATGGTCTTGATGTTACGTATCCCATCTGTCACCATTGGCAGGTCCACGGCACCGGAGCGTGGGGACCGCATATCCTTGTTCTGTGTGTATACATATACACAGAGACAGAGAGTGAGAGAGAGAGAGAGAGAGAGAGAGAAAAAGGAATGGGAGACTGTGTTAGTGCTGGATTCAGAGTGGGGAATGATCGATGTTGGCAAAGGAGAGAAGAGAAATGTCTAATTTTGCATTTTCATATCTGGTACTTGTGTTTAAAATGGGCTGGAGAAAGGAGCCATACAGAGTAGGCTTATAAATAAAGCATATTGTAGTATAGTATCATTAGCATTATCTAAAGCATGTACTGTAGCTTTTCGATTCAGAGCAGTATTGACATATACTCGATGTGCTAGATATGATCATCAGCAATGGTAACAGTTATACAGTCCCAGTCAACACAAGATGTCTTTCCAACATGTTTCTCACATTGTTCTCATAGGGCTCATTGGTAACAGTAGGTCTAGTCAGGTGATTTGTGTTGATGCGTAACCTCTGACCTGCGCAACAGAGGTGTACTGCTCCAGTCTGTTGTCAATCTTAGAGACGACAGGAGAGTGAGACGTCTTCACCGTGCTGCTCAGAACATACAACAACAGAATTAGCCAAAGGGTCATTTTATTACTGAACTGTATGACTTCACACTGAAAGCACCGGTTGTGATTCAAACAATAAATGGAAATGACTGTTCACCTTTTCTGTGCCGACTTGTTCAGAAACTCTGCCCTTTCACCAATCTGTAGACAGATCAGTGAATTATGCATCCACCATTTATTAGGCAGTAGCCACACACACACACACAACTCCCAAATACACACAGTAATCCTACATCCCACACACCATCCAAACACAGCAGCACCCTCCTTCTCCTCCTTTCTCCTGTTCTACCTTTCCCCCCCCCTTTTTTTTTTACCAGACCCATTACATCCCTGTTTAGACTGGGCTTTTCCTAGCCCAGCGAGACACAATGTGACTGACTGTTCTGTTCTCCACAGCACTAGCTACAGCTACTGTCACCCAGCCAGGAAAAGCAGAGAGCAGAGCAGCGCAGGCCTTTTTCAGACCCTGCTCTGTGGGAACCTCGCTCCGACTGCTGTTTATGATATACGACAACAGGGCTGAGAGGGGGGGATGGAGCGTTCCTGAAAAGAAGAAAAAAAACAACCATCCATCCCCGCTCCCTCTAAAAAATGAAATAAAAAAGGACCCTGCTTGGTCTCTAGCTCAGCTCTGCTACCGAATGTGGGTGTTGCTAAAATACTCCTCTCGACAGGAAATACCCCATTCTCAGGCTGCAGCAGCACATTTTAAAGAGCTCCCATTCCAGTGCGGGTACACTAATCCTATTAACCTAATCGGTTTCCTGCATCCTCCGAGTCTGACGTTCTTGAAGGGAGCAGCCCTCTTTATCTAGCCAACTGTGTTGACTCCCATTTGGAGCTTCTGGAACGTTGCATCCTAGCGCCACTACTCTGGAATACTTCTGGAACGTTGCATCCTAACGCCACTACTCTGGAATACTTCTGGAACGTTGCATCCTAACGTCACTACTCCGGAATACGTCTGGAACGTTGCATCCTAACGTCACTACTCCGGAATACGTCTGGAACGTTGCATCCTAACGTCACTACTCCGAAATACTTCTGGAACGTTGCATCCTAACGTCACTACTCCGGAATACGTCTGGAACGTTGCATCCTAACGTCACTACTCCGGAATACGTCTGGAACGTTGCATCCTAACGTCACTACTCCGGAATACTTCTGGAACGTTGCATCCTAACGTCACTACTCCGGAATACGTCTGGAACGTTGCATCCTAACGTCACTACTCCGGAATACTTCTGGAACGTTGCATCCTAACGTCACTACTCCGGAATACGTCTGGAACGTTGCATCCTAACGTCACTACTCCGAAATACTTCTGGAACGTTGCATCCTAACGTCACTACTCCGGAATACGTCTGGAACGTTGCATCCTAACGTCACTACTCCGGAATACGTCTGGAACGTTGCATCCTAACGTCACTACTCCGGAATACTTCTGGAACGTTGCATCCTAACGTCACTACTCCGGAATACTTCTGGAACGTTGCATCCTAACGTCACTACTCCGGAATACGTCTGGAACGTTGCATCCTAACGTCACTACTCCGGAATACGTCTGGAACGTTGCATCCTAACGTCACTACTCCGGAATACTTCTGGAACGTTGCATCCTAACGCCACTACTCCGGAATACTTCTGGAACGTTGCATCCTAACGCCACTACTCCGGAATACTTCTGGAACGTTGCATCCTAACGCCACTACTCCGGAATACTTCTGGAACGTTGCATCCTAACGCCACTACTCCGGAATACGTCTGGAACGTTGCATCCTAACGTCACTACTCTGGAATACTTCTGGAACGTTGCATCCTAACGCCACTACTCCGGAATACGTCTGGAACGTTGCATCCTAACGTCACTACTCCGGAATACGTCTGGAACGTTGCATCCTAACGTCACTACTCCGGAATACTTCTGGAACGTTGCATCCTAACGTCACTACTCCGGAATACTTCTGGAACGTTGCATCCTAACGTCACTACTCCGGAATACGTCTGGAACGTTGCATCCTAACGTCACTACTCCGGAATACGTCTGGAACGTTGCATCCTAACGTCACTACTCCGGAATACGTCTGGAATGTTGCATCCTAACGTCACTACTCCGGAATACTTCTGGAACGTTGCATCCTAACGCCACTACTCCGGAATACTTCTGGAACGTTGCATCCTAACGCCACTACTCCGGAATACTTCTGGAACGTTGCATCCTAACGCCACTACTCCGGAATACGTCTGGAACGTTGCATCCTAACGTCACTACTCTGGAATACTTCTGGAACGTTGCATCCTAACGTCACTACTCCGGAATACGTCTGGAACGTTGCATCCTAACGTCACTACTCCGGAATACGTCTGGAACGTTGCATCCTAACGTCACTACTCCGAAATACTTCTGGAACGTTGCATCCTAACGTCACTACTCCGGAATACGTCTGGAACGTTGCATCCTAACGTCACTACTCCGGAATACGTCTGGAACGTTGCATCCTAACGTCACTACTCCGGAATACTTCTGGAACGTTGCATCCTAACGTCACTACTCCGGAATACTTCTGGAACGTTGCATCCTAACGTCACTACTCCGGAATACGTCTGGAACGTTGCATCCTAACGTCACTACTCCGGAATACGTCTGGAACGTTGCATCCTAACGTCACTACTCCGGAATACTTCTGGAACGTTGCATCCTAACGTCACTACTCCGGAATACTTCTGGAACGTTGCATCCTAACGTCACTACTCCGGAATACGTCTGGAACGTTGCATCCTAACGTCACTACTCCGGAATACGTCTGGAACGTTGCATCCTAACGTCACTACTCCGGAATACTTCTGGAACGTTGCATCCTAACGTCACTACTCTGGAATACGTCTGGAACGTTGCATCCTAACGTCACTACTCCGGAATACGTCTGGAACGTTGCATCCTAACGTCACTACTCTGGAATACGTCTGGAACGTCGCATCCTAACGTCACTACTCTGGAATACGTCTGGAACGTTGCATCCTAACGTCACTACTCCGGAATACTTCTGGAACGTTGCATCCTAACGTCACTACTCTGGAATACGTCTGGAACGTTGCATCCTAACGTCACTACTCCGGAATACGTCTGGAACGTTGCATCCTAACGTCACTACTCCGGAATACGTCTGGAACGTCGCATCCTAACGTCACTACTCTGGAATACTTCTGGAACGTTGCATCCTAACGTCACTACTCCGGAATACTTCTGGAACGTTGCATCCTAACGTCACTACTCTGGAATACGTCTGGAACGTTGCAGCCTAACGTCACTACTCCGGAATACTTCTGGAACGTTGCATCCTAACATCACTACTCCGGAATACTTCTGGAACGTCGCATCCTAACGTCACTACTCCGGAATACGTCTGGAACGTCGCATCCTAACGTCACTACTCTGGAATACTTCTGGAACGTTGCATCCTAACGTCACTACTCCGGAATAGTACAAGAGGATCGGAGTATGTCCTCCTGTGTCTTCGTTACACTGGAACTACAGGAAATGTTGTCACAACTACGGTATGGTGACTTGAACTACAGGAACAGCACACGGGAGGAATCAACTAAAATAAATCAAACTACTATTAAATTGACTAGTGTGTAAGTCTGAATCAAACAAAAAGGTAAACAACTCACTCCACTGTAAAACAATAATGTTAACACAGACACTGGAATGAGTATAACCTCAGAACAATGCATCACACACGCATTAGCTATGAGTAGAACAACAACGTTGCCCATAGACACTGATCTAGGGTCTGGTTTTATATTCCTCTCTCCTAATGGTCCAGGTTTAGATATGGGGAAGGGTAATCTGATCCTAGATCTGTAACCTATGGGCAACTTCTACCATCAGCTGTACCTACAGTGAACATGATGACAAAGTAAAGCTGTGGAGAGGAATGGAAGGATGTTAACATTGACCAACAGACCAGACCACAAACGACAACAAATGGAAATAGATTATTACCTCAAAAATGATTAAAAAAACAATAAAACACAAAGTAAGACTATTTCAGGGCAGGTTTCAGAGTCCAGCCTGTGAGATGGGTATTTGCTAAACTTGTAGTAATTAGATTTTCTCCATTGGCAGAATAGTGAAAACCCCCATGAACATTCACTGCATGGGAGTTTATTTCCACAACACTGGAGCGTTTATTCACATAAGTTGATTATACACACTACTCCATGACAAATATTATCTTTATGGTGATAAGTTGTGGCGTTTCCAGTTTCCATGCCTTGTACGCAGTAGCAAGACAACAGACAAACTCACACAGACAGAAGACAACAGAACAGACACACTTATTGTCAACAACAATGACGCCGTAATGTTCCTAGTAAAACTGTCCTGTTGCCTAGAATGAGGTGAAGTAAGAGAAGGTAGAGATTATGCCACCAAAAAGACTAAGAAGTACAAGCTATTATATGGGGCCCAAATGTTACAACTTGAGTACCTTTAAGGATCCCTGCAGTGTACTTGCTAGATTGATGACAGGGTTAAATCTATGTGACAGTATTCGAACATGGTCATAAACAGACAACACAGAGGGAGGTGACAGAGGTCAAAGGTCAGAAGTTGTTGACTAACCTTGAGGGAGGATCCTCTGGGGCTGAAGCATTTGAAGGGTTTGGCCTCTCCGTCGACAGTCTCCACCCCCATCTGCTGTCTCTTCTCGGCCGCCTCCGCCCTCCTCCTCTCTATCTCCTCCTTCATCCTCCTCTTCTCCTCCTGGGAGATGCGGAACACAGCAGAACGCTCAGTTATTAAAACGGTCACACACGCACAACCAGGAATGTACGCACACAAACGATAACTAATCGCGGGTATCTTCCTCTAAATTGAACTTTGGCCTAGTCTATAGATCAAAGCACTACTCCTCTAGTGAAAATACCTCTTTACAGTTCGTTACTGTATTACAGTCTGTTTCTTATTGGTACTGTACAGTGCAGTAGGGAAACACGATTTATATTTGATGTCCAACTATATCCAGGCTTCTCCCGCCCTGACACCAAACAGTCTCTTATACACCACAACATGAGACAACCCCATTGTTCAAAGCCAAGCACAGCACAGACCTGAGACCTGTCTGGAAATGACAGAAGCCGTGTCTGAAACGGCATCCTATTTCCCTATAAAGTGCACTACTTTTGACCAGAGCCGTATCCGCAGAGCCCTGATCGAAATTAGTCCACTTTATAGGGATACGGGATACCATTTGAGATGGAACCAGAGAAACCTGTCTGGATAAGACAGTACAGCACAGTAGACTAGGTAATTGGACAGTGAATAGTGCAGTGTCAAGCACAAGTGTGAACAGGCAAATTATGGACTGACTATCATAGCTTAGATATGTTAGGGTGAGGTCATATAGCAGGGGAAGTAGAATGATGGCCTATAAATGAATTATTATTGGGATTCAAATAGGGGTGCGCCGATAACGATGCAGTATATAGTAAGATCATGTCATGGTGAAGCAGGCAGGAATATGACATATAGCTTGTTATCTTCAACAGGTGGTATGACTACATCAACGGAACAGTCTTGAGATGAGGAGAGGGAGAGAGAGAGAGAGAGAGAGAGAGAGAGAGAGAGAGAGAGAGAGAGAGAGAGAGAGAGAGAGAGAGAGAGAGAGAGAGAGAGAGAGAGAGAGAGAGAGAGAGCAGAACGGCACAGAGAGAGAGAGAGAGAGAGAGAGAGAGAGAGAGAGAGAGCAGAACGGCACAGAGAGAGAGAGAGAGAGAGAGAAAGAGTGAAAGAGTGACATCACTGCTAAAGAGACACTCCCCTTGTCCACTTCAAACCCCACCTCCTCTCTGTCCTTCTTCTCGGCCTCCTCCTGTTTCTTCTGTCTCTCCTCCTCTTCTATGATCTTCCTCCTCTCCTCCCTCTTCTTCTTCAGCGCCTCCAGCTCCTGCTCAGCCTCCTGCTGCTTCCGTCTCATCCTCTCGAACTCCTCGCTCTCCGCATCGCCACGGCGCCGTTTCAGCTCCTCCAGCTTGCGCTCCGCCTCCAGGTTCGCCGCGTCGTCCTGCTCCTCCTCCGCCCCCACCTCCGGGGAGCGCACGCTGCCGCGGCTGCGGGTCACGCACAGGAGGAGAGGTTAATGTCGTCACACAGGTAGAAAGACAGCCCACACGCACAAGCACACAAATGCACACGCTAAGACTCAGCCTGGCGCTGTCTAAGGTAACAGTGTGTCTAAGGTTTCACTCCAGCGCTTCCCCCTGGGGAGCTAGGATTACATGACCCATGTCAAACACAGCAGCTCTGCTCTAGAAACAAACCACGCTAAGCAACAGTGTGTTTGTGTGCGCTGGGATAAATTTGCCTTTCAATTACCTTACAGACACCTTGGGCAAGACTCTCCCACCTCTCTCCTCCCCCCATATTTTGAATCATGACCAATGTAAAGCGAAGACCGCAGAGTGCGTGTGTGTTTGTGTGTGTGTACGCATGCGTGCATGTGTTGCGTGTAGCATTAAACCATTAGAGCACGTATGTCTCTGGCTCCTACCTCAGGGTCCTTTCTGTTTTTTTGTGTTTTGGAGGAGTCTCCTCGTGCAGACCTCCATTCTGCTTTTCATTCACCTGCAGGCACAGAACACACCCTGAGCACACTGAACTCTGGGAATGAAGGAATGCTCATGTCTGTGGTTGGGTGCTTCTATGTGACACCACACCATTCCAGCCAGGACCAGTGACTCCACTCTGTGACCCTGGCTTTGTCCAAAATGACACCCTGTCCTCCACTGGACTACTTTTGGCCCAAGTCTTCAAAGTAGTGCACTATGTAGGGAATAGGGTGTCATTTGGGACACACACCTGAGAGCAAAACCGGGGGTTGCGGAAAGTGAGTAGACATGACAACAGATGCAAAACACGGGTTTCACACACAACCTCTTCCCCACAGAGGCAAACATGCAGCTGAACACACAGTGACCGTATTGTGACCACTCAGTGGATGGCATGGCATTAAACTATATTAAAGATAATCACACGACTGGTGACCACAACCACACCTTATAAGGTGCAGCTCTGTAACCGTGGATGCAAAACCACACTGTGACCACATTTAGCGTCTAGAGAACTTCAATGTCTGGGAAACATTCATTTAGGCTACGCCGCTACTCTGCTCCATTGACAAAGGCATGAGGAGTTGTCTTCAGAGTTATGATACAGTATGATTTCGGATCAGATTTCGGATCAGCTAGACTATTATTTCGGAGACATTTGAGTTATCCAGAGATTGTCATGCTCCTGTTTCACACCTCTATGTTAAGGTCTTACCACATCCAAGCCGTTTTGGATTGTTGATATGTCACAGTCTTCCTCAGTCTCATTGTTCGGTGTCACTGTCGTGCCCTCTACCTCTAACTGATCTGGTTCCTCTACCTTATCACTTAATTCAGCATCTTCTTCAACCTCTGCCTCTGAGTCGACTGATTCCTTAACCTCATTTAAAACCACCGCTTGTTCTCCTGTATCTTCCTATGAGAAGGAACGGGAGTGTCACGTTTTTATCAAAATCAGATAAACGATCAGCAAACTCCAGCCACCAATCCAATCAATATATCCGTGGTCCTACCTCGTCTCTAGTGTTCTCGTCAATGGATTCCTATGGATAAATAAGGCACATTTTATGAATGAAAACATGCCGACGGAAAATGAAGTGAAAATGGGCAGAAAAGTATAAAATAAGAATAGACTGACCTGTTCTCTCATATAGGATCGTCTCGGTTTCTCCTCCACAACCTCTTCCTCTCCCTGCTCAGCCTCTTCCTCCTCCGGAGCAGCCTTCCCCTCCTCCTCCTTTCGGCAGTTCCGCTCTTCCACCTCTTCTTCGTTGTCTTGGTAACGGCCCCTGCGGCCGACGGACCTCTCATCCACACTATTCTCCCCGCTGCCGTGGTTACCGGCACTGCCGGGGTTCTGATCCTTCTCTCGCTCCAGAGCGTCCATCATCCTTTTCTGCCTGCGCTCCTCTCGTTTGGCCATGCGCTCCAGCAGGGCCTGCTCATCATCGTCTCCTCCACCCGAGGAGGTCACAGAGGAGGAGGACACCGACACAGTCTCGGTCACACTGAGAGAGCGATAAAAAGAGAGAGCGAAAAAAAAAGAGAGAATGTCACAGTCAGTTACACATTCAATCAATATCACACTGAGGGACAAAAACAGTAAACCACTGAATTCGCTCTGTGGTCACTGCTTCTGAAGTTAAACTACCCCTCTCTGCTGAACAATCCCCAAGATCAGGGCACCACGACACAGTCAATATGGATTTCTAAGAGGCTCATATGGACATCAACAACAGGGGAAATAGCATTTCAGCTCCATTTCCAGTTGACACGTCTAATCAATTTACCTCACTGAGTCTTCTGGCTTCCTAACTGCAGGTTGTTCTTTTATCCACATGTTAGGTCCAACAGCGTAACTTAGGCCTACACGAAAGTTCATGGCTGCTTTTTTCATCCTAGCGACTAGCTACCTCCTTTGCCGAGCCTCATAGCAAGCTGACAGGATATCCATACAACAGAGTACGTTGGTCTGCATCCAACCCTCCAACCACCTCACACATACCCAGAGTTGAATACAGGCTGACAACACCGTTTGGCAGATGTTAGCACAGAACCCAACACAACCAACAATGGGCCGGGTTACGTCTGATCACAGGTCGAGATAATCCATGACTTGTTCAATACCCACAGGATATGGCTGTGACCTCACAGAGAGAAACCATTCTCCACTACAACAGTGCATCTGTACTGGTGGCTGTCAGAGCAGCCCACTACTTCCAGTGTCGACAGCTGTACGGACCTCGACTGGACATGGTATGGGGGCGGACAGTAGGGTGAGCTATTTATGACTGATTGGTAGACAAAATAAGAGGGCCTCTGTCTAAATGATGTAAGTCTATGATGTCTGGGTTTCTCTACTGTAAAGACGTATTCTACGCTTTAGAAAGGCTACTAGCCGACAGTATGACAGCAACCCACCGTGCATCTATTCTGCTGAGAGAGTAAACTGTAAAAAAACAAAAACAGAAGAGGATAGGAAAGGACAGCTGACAGGAAACCTGGACAGGAAACTTCCTCCAGGGATGGCCTGAGCTGCATTCCAACAGCGGATGAGATCAGAGTTACACACCAAGGTTGCTATAGTTTTGTTATTTTCTATTCGTTTTTATTTCTACTAGATTTAAGATGTTTATTTGGTTCAAGTTTGATAAAAACATTTTTACATCATTTATTTTCTGTTTCAGTTTAAGGGACAGAAGAAAGCCTATTTGTGGGAGCCATGGAGCCATTTACGTGTTTAGTGTGTGTGTTTTGGGATGCCACTTATGCATAAGGTGAAGGGTCAGGTCATGGGTTAGGTTTAAAGGTAGACTCAGCGAGATGAAGTACAGTTGAAGTCAGAAGTTTACATACTTAGGTTGGAGTCATCAAAACTGGTTTTTCAACCACTTCACAAATTTCTTGTTAACAAACTATAGATTTGGCAAGTCGGTTAGGACATCTACTTTGTGCATGACACAAGTCATTTTTCCAACCATTGTTTACAGACAGATTATTTCACTGTATCACAATTCCAGTAGATCAGAAGTTTACATACACCAAGTTGACTGTGCCTTTAAACAGCTTGGAAAATTCCAGAAAATGATGTCATGGCTTTAGAAGCTAGACTAATTTACATATTTTGAGTCAATTGGAGGATATATTTCAAGGCCTACCTTCAAACTCAGTGCCTCTTTGCTTGACATCATGGGAAAATCAAAAGAAATCAGCCAAGACCTCAGAAAAAAATTGCAGACCTCCACAAGTCTGGGTCATCCTTGGGAGCAATTTCCAAACACCTGAAGGTACCACGTTCATCTGTACAAACAATAGTATGCAAGTATAAACATCATGGGACCACGTAGCCGTCATACTGCTCAGGAAGGAGACGCGTTCGGTCTCCTAGAGATGAACTTACATTGGTGCGAAAAGTGCAAATCAATCCCAGAACAACATCAAAAGGACCTTGTGAAGATGTTGGAGGAAACCGGTACAAAAGTATCTACATCCAAAGTAAAACGAGTCCTATATCGACATAACCTGAAAAGCCGCTCAGCAAGGAGGAAGCCACTTCTCCAAACCCAATATAAAAGAGCCAGACTACAGTTTGCAACTGCACATGGGGACAAAGATCGTAATTTTGGGAGAAATGTCCTCTGGTCTGATGAAACAAAAATAGAACTGTTTGGCCATATGACCATCGTTATGTTTGGAGGAAAAGGGGCTTGCAAGCCAAAGAACACCATCCCAACCGTGAAGCACGGGGGCAGCATCATGTTGTGGAGGTGCTTAGCTGCAGAAGGGACTGGTGCACTTCACAAAATAGACAAAATAGATGGCATCATCAGTAGGGAAATATTTCCACATCTCAAGACATCAGTCAGGAAGTTAAAGCTTGGTCGCAAATGGGTCTTCCAAAAATGGACAATGACTCCAAGCATACTTCCAGTTCTGGCAGAATGGCTTAAGGACAACAAAGTTAAGGTATTGGAGTGGACATCACAAAGCCCCGACTTCAATCCGATAGAAAATGTGTGGGCAGAACTGAAAACGCATGTGCGAGCAAGGAGGCCTACAAACCTGACTCAGTGACACCAGCTCTGTCAGGAGGAATGGGCCAAAATTCACCCAACTTATTGTGGGAAGCTAGTGGAAGGCTGCCCGAAACGTTTGACCCAAGTAAAACTATTTAAAAGGCAATGCTACCAAATACTAATCGAGTATGTAAACTTCTGACCCACTGGGAATGTGATGAAAGGTATAAAAGCTGAAGTAAATCATTCTCCCTACTATTATTCTTATATTTCACATTCTTAAAATAAAGTGGTGATCCTAACTGACCTAAGACAGGGACATTTTTACAGGGATTAAATGTCAGGAAACGGAGTATAAATGTATTTGACTAAGGTGTGTGTAAACTTCTGACTTCAACTGTAGATGCACAAAGAAAACAGTAGTAGTGGGTCAATTCCCACAACAACAACCAGGAACCAGTTGTTGTCCCGTAGCTCCCACGCTGTAGCAGTGTGCAGCGCACCCGTGCACATTCGCAGATACTCTGTGTGAGAGCATCGTCTTGCATCGTGCTCGTCTCAAATGACGCGTTCGAGCAGATCACTTTTGTCAAATCTTTCAAAGCGTGTTGCATTCTGGGGATAAAAATGGTCCAACATAGGGCCTCCGAAGTGGCGCAGCGGCTTAAGGCACTACATCGCATGCAGTACTAGAGGCGTTACTACAGACCCGGGATCATTTCCCAGACTGTGCCACAACGGGCGTTGGCCGGGAGTCCCATAGGACGGCGCACAATTGGCCCAGCATCGTGAGGGTTTTGCCGGTGGGACTTCACTTGGCTCATCGCGCTTTAGTGACTCATTGTGGCCGCCTGGGTGCCTGAATGGTGTTTCCTCCGACACATTGGTGAGGCTGGCTTCTGGGTTAAGCTGGTGGGTGTTAAGGAATGCGGTTAGGCGGGTCATGTTTCGGTGGAAATTGGGGATAATAAAATACAAAAGAAATATTAAAAATACATCAACAAAATTATCCAACAGTGATGACGTTTCTGCAGTTGCTCCTCACCGACTTCATCCTGCAGCCATCGTCTGCATTGTGGGAGGCTGTATTGTCAACCAATCATTAGGGTGTTTTTGTTTGACCCGCGCGAACATGACTGAAACAGGAACCAATTGTACGTGGTTTATGTGTTCAGTGGATATATACAAATAAATGTGATATTTGAGGTTCTCTACATCATTGACTGTACAACGTGTAACAACATATTACTACATTGGGATATTTTCTGTTTGGTGTGTGACATGGGGGTTAGATACATGTTGATTTCGACATTGTAAAGAAAACCTTTTCGCCTCGCTGTTGGAAAACCACATTGGTGTCCGACTTTCGGCTGTCGCAGATGCATCTCCCCCGACTTCACTCCTCGTCTTTCGTCTGCAGTAAGGTTGATTTAGCCTTACCACTCAAACCTTCCAAATATCTGCTGTGCTGCTCTTGGCAAAGCCATCTTGCCAAAAAACTAAAACTGAACATAATTCGTGATGGTTATTCTATTTAATTACTTTTGAAGTCGAAGATGATCATTTCAATTATTCAGTATAGTTTTTCAAACAGATTTGTTAATTTTTTTTTCTTCAGTTCACCAAATTGTTTTTTGATGACTAGTTTTTGTTTCACTTTACTATAAGAACCTCGTTACACACACATCCATTATTAAAGGGGAAACTGGGTTCAAACCACAATCTCCTGCCCACCACAATACTGTTAGCCCCTGAGCTAAAGCCTAGGCATTATGTTTGGGAGCTAACACACGTCTTCAGGTCTTACCTGTGGCTGTTGGTCATCACCACGCTGTCACTGGGCTCCTCGCCTCCCATCCCTCTCATCCTCTCCTGACGTGCCCGGCGTCTACGCTCCCTTGCAGCCTCCTCCTCATCCTCATTACTACCCTGGAAGGCCATCCTGATGGAGGGAGAGAGGGGAGAGAGAGTAAGTCATTTTTTTCTCCCAGTGATGCTGAGAGTAAACCCTTCTTTCCTTAGACAGGGATCAGGGTATTTACAGTACAATATAAAGACTCATGGTGTCTTTTATGTACTTGACTCACTGTATTCTCACCCTACCCTGCTCTGCTTTACGCTACTGAGCGCAGACCATTGCTGCTGAGGTTTCACTTTTGACAGCCTGATGAAAACAGTGTCTGGAGATGTGGCTTGGCCAGCAATGAGAGGAGAGGACCCCGACCGTAACATGGCTGCTGGCCCACGCCTGCCTCAGCCCAGGCTCGGCCCAGTGGAGGGTTGGAGTGGTCGGGAGCTGTAGTGTGTGAAGGGCCGTAGTGTGTATAGTGTCTGTGTGTACACACACACACACACACACACACACACACGTGTGAGTCTGTCCATTCTATGTAGATTAATCGTCAATTTCATGAATCGTTCATGAAACATTGGGAAAGCCTCTCCCCTAAAAGGTCTGAACCAACTTCTCTTCCAGCCTCTGTTGTTTGTGAGAAGAGCTCCATTCTGTCTGCCTCTGTGTGATCTTCAACATCACTGTCAGGCATCGGCTAAGCTAACATCATATGGTCGTTTGGCAGTGCGTACTGCATGTTATTGAAGCATGTGCAGTTAACATGTTAAGCAGAGTGGTTTTATGGGAGACTTTACAGCTTGCGAACAGCAGGCTCTCCTGCTGGGTAAACTGACTGAGGAATGTTGTTATAATTGAACACAAGACTCTGCTCACGCCCAAACTAAACCTGGGGGGACAGCGACACACCTCTCTCTCTCTCGTCATCTTACATCAACGATCTTGGGAATATTTCAGTTGAAGCTTGCATTGACGCATGCTTCAAAACGTGTAGGAACAAAGTACGCATCGGAGAACTGCCCTCTGTGCTCATACTCCGACTGCTCCGTGCTCCTATTTGCTACTCGGAACACATGAGTACGCGTGCATATTGTGAAACACCCACACTCTCTTTCTCTCCCTCTCACTTACAGTGCATGGGAGTGCATGTGCGTTTGAGTGCCAGGGAGAGAGTGTGTATGCTAAAAGGTCTGCACCGCTCTGCAATTTGATACGCATTTACAATTCCATCAGACTAGAAGCTCTATTCTAACAGTCTACATTGCTCTTCATGCTTAACATTTGCACATAGATGACTGGCTAGAAGAGCAGTTTTTTTTAAACATTAAAAAAAAGAAAAAGCAGCAAAGACCGACTCAACCTCTGGAGAATAGTATTGTCCCAGAAACAGCCCAAATGTCATGGGAAACTGAGACAACAGCCAGTCCTTAGTGGCACAGCGCAGTTAGTATGACAGTATCTCAGGGTTGACGATGCTTCATGGACAGTCCAACCAACTCTTAACAGCTTAGTTAGCATTCTTGTCAATCAAACGCTTGGCTCTCTTGGCTCTAGACTGATGCACCAACGAAGGCCCCAATGCAATATCCTCATTCCTTATAGACCACATATCACTTCAGTACGGCCTCTCCTCCCATCAGAGAGAGAGAGAGAGAAAATAGGGAGAGATCTTATCCCATATTCAAGATAATAAATCTTCCTATCGAGTAGGAGCCTGACATTGGCTAGCCAGCTTCCCTTGCAATGACAAGCATAACTTATGTCGGCCATCACGTGAAGATGTTTTCCTGGTGGAGTAAATTCTGTAGCTGGAGGATGAAGGTAATCGTTTTATTGCAAGTGTGTGAAATTTTCAACAGTAAAACACTTCCGCATTTGTTTTATATCTCGTAACCGAATTTGTTGCTGTGGTCTGTTTTTACAGTGTGTACAATAAAGTTGATTTAAGCCTAATGTTGCATTCAGTTTCCTGACTACTTGAGTAAGCACGAAATGTCCAGTCACCAAACACATTCGGGGAAAAGATTCCCATATATTTTCTTTACGACAAAATATCTCAGCAATGTCTGTGAAAACAACTTCGGGAAGCCCATGGGGAAACTACTTCTTCACCTCTACTGGACTAAAATGGAGAG
The DNA here is from genome assembly GCF_057628025.1 of Oncorhynchus mykiss. Taxonomy (NCBI): domain Eukaryota; kingdom Metazoa; phylum Chordata; class Actinopteri; order Salmoniformes; family Salmonidae; genus Oncorhynchus; species Oncorhynchus mykiss. Next base: position 53,898,587 of record NC_143036.1, read on the forward strand.
AGAGAGAGAGATAGAGATTTAAAGAGAAAGAGTGCACAGGGAGGGGGGCGTGATTTACTGCCAAAACGTCTGGCCCATTCCCACGCTCGTCCCCGTCCTCCACTGTCTCCGCCAGGCCCAGAGAGCGCAGCGTCATTTCCCCTGTCCTGAAGTCTACAGACGTTCTTCGGGACCCTTGTGGTGTTATCAGTGGTCCATAGGCCTACATACCTTCTAACCTGCTCGTCAACCACCTCTGTAGCTCCTGCGCTTATTTCTGAGCAACTGAGTAAAGGGCAAGTACAGTGCTTCCCATGGTGAGAGTCACACTGGTGCACGAGTTCCTTTTGAGTTATAGCTTGACAATATGGGTCCTGTCGAGACACATTTCTTTGCATTATATACATTGTGGGGCAAAATTAACTTCCCCGAAATTGAGTGGGTGGGTCACAGGAGCACCAAAACGTGAGGGAACCAGACCACTGCTCCTACTGTTGTCCACCCAAATCTTTCAGAGCTGGGCAGAGGCCCTAACAGACACAAGCAGGCCCAGTGAGAGTGTATGGTGCAGGCTTCCGGTTGGGGAGGGCATGTTTGGAACGGTCCATTTACTGAGGATGGGTGTTATTTGGGTCTGTTTGGAACGGTCCATTCACTGAGGATGGGTGTTATTAAGGTCTGTTTGGAACGGTCCATTCACTGAGGATGGGTGTTATTTGGGTCTGTTTGGAACGGTCCATTTACTGAGGATGGGTGTTATTTGGAACGGTCCATTTACTGAGGATGGGTGTTATATGGGTCTGTTTGGAACGGTCCATTCACTGAGGATGGGTGTTATTAAGGTCTGTTTGGAACCGTCCATTCACTGAAGATGGGTGTTGTTTGGGTCTGTTTGGAACGGTCCATTCACTGAGGATGGGTGTTGTTTGGGCCTGTTTGGAATGGTCCATTCACTGAGGATGGGTGTTGTTTGGAACAGTCCATTCACTGAGGATGGGTGTTATTTCCTGGCCTCTCTGGAGACCTGACCTGCACACAGATGTGGAGGAGATGGGGGCAAAATGGTAGCTTCGCTTCTCAAAGGGCAGCACACTGACAAACACTGGCCTGCACAGAACTGTTTTGCATGTCATATGAAATAAGACAGAACTGCATAAAAGGGGTGTGACATGACAGTACACAGGACAGGGTTACAAGGTTTGGGAACATTCCAACAGAATATACTTTTTTAAAGGGGACAAATTAAAACCAGTCAAAACTTTCCTGTGTGTGTGTGTTACATTGTCATAGCAAAGCCCTGGTCAGTCACAGAGGGCAGAGGACAGTATGTGAAGTCCACGGTGCAGACCACCAACCAGACAGCTTAAGATCCCAGCTATATCGCTGTATGTCATTTGTATGTCATTTGTCACAGAGTGCAGTACAAAAAGCCCGGTCAGGTAACCCCTGGGTCCACAGTGACTAGAAACACAAACACTGCTTTCTAAACCACATTCTTTAGGGGAGATGTGCGGATGCCTTTACATTCATTAGACTGTGCTTGATTAATTCAATCAGACGTTAATTCCAGTATGTGCAGAGTATTAAACCCAGCAGAACTACACATTAGATGGTGAAGCGGAGTCCACCTTGGCCTGGTCGTCTATGGCCTGCTGGTGAATAGGACTGGAGCTTCACCTCTCTGTCAACAAGACAGATTGTTCTGTTCTGGACTGGGTCTGACACAATACAGAGCCACAAGTGCTGGGGAACTCCTAGGTCTCTCTCCCCCCCCCCCCCCCCCCCCACACACACACACACACACACAGAGAGAGGGGGAGAGCAGACAAGAATCTTGGCTCACCGGGCTAAGGGAGGCGAATGGAGCTCGTCAAGCCTTCACCACCTGATGACGGTTCAATCTGGCTGAAACCCTCCAGGACTTTCAGACCTCCATATTGCATGTACACGGGCAATACAGTAAACCAAGCATGCATGCATACCAGTGGAGGCTGCGGAGAGGACGGCTCATAATAATGTCTGGAACGGAGCAAATGGAATGGCATTAACCACCTGGAGACCATGTGTTGAATACCATTCTACTCCAGTCATTACCACGAGCCTGTCCTTACCAATTAAGGTGCCACCAACCTCCTGTGATGCACACACACACGCACACACACCTCCTCCTCCTCCAAGGCCTAACGACTAGGAAACAGCTCCTTGTGATCTCTACTAGTAAACACTTATAATGTAAAAGAGTTTGGCAGCCTTGACTGCAGATATTATTGTATAGACTGGAGTGCTCTCACTCCTCTGTGCATCCTCTCTCTATGCGTCTCTCTCTGTGTGTGTGTGTGGGTATGTGTGTGTCTGTGTTTTCTTTTTACATCATATTTGGTGATGGTTGACTCGATTAGTCCAACAAGACAACATGTTTTTTAAGAACAAATTCTTATTTACAACGACGGCCGATGGAAATATTGATTGCTACAGCATATTTGCAAAATATTATCGATGTAATCTTTTATCAATAACGTGAGTGGGTTGAAAATCGCGCATGGTCCCGCCAACTGAAATGACTCCTTTGACTAAGTAAACAGACGTGAACAAACTCCCATCGTGCCTACAGCTTACTACTCTTACTCGCACACAGTCTGTTCTCTCTGCCAAATTCCATGTTCTCCATTATAATATAAAACACTGTGGGGATGATAGAAATAATATGAAACACGGCTTTTATGAGCTGTTGTGAAATAGAACGACTGCATTGAGTTATCGGTTCAATCAACCGGTGTAGAGCTGGAGCGATGAGGCACACGCCCAAAGGTACGACAATAGACGCCAACGTTGCTGCAGAAGTTTACATTTGTTGTACAACATAATCACACGTCACAATTCAAATGTACAAGATTATTATATTCACTGGTTAAGTGGACTGGGAAGTATTTCCCCGCTTCCAGCCACATTACAGTATTTACAAATCAGGAGGACAATGTCATAGATGTCAAGTTTAAACAAACAAACAAACCGCACAACAAAATGCTGGGTTAAATAGCGGACAGAACACACGCTGAGTTGTTTCACCCAACCAGTTGGTTTTACGCGCTACGAGCCATCAGGTCATAGATCAGAAGAAGAAGACTGGAGGCGTGGCTTTTTGATAGTTCTATTTGGCCACCCGCGAGAGTAAATGTCATTCCGGTGAATCTGTTCTGTTGTATTGTCAACACATGTTAAGAGTGAGCGCTGACACTTTTGTAGCTTGCCATTCAAAGCAGTAACATAGTGTCATCCAAGGCTTTACAGACTTGTTCAGGCTTGTTCTATAGCTCCTGTTTGCAGAGAGCACTTATCATATCTTCAGTTAATGTCACTGCCACATCTCTCAGTAAGGGATTGGACCTCCAGAGATACACATTTGCATATCCTATTGCCCATGATGCATATTCCAGTTTTATGATGTGTGTTGGCAGGTTAAATGACTGTAAGTATAATCGGGATAAGGGATGAAGCTACCCAGACAGGCTGAGAAAACTAAGCTCCTGGTAGTCTCCTATATCCTTGCTCCGTAAAAGGAGACATGGTTGAGGTGATCCATTTGAGGTGAGCTCAATTGAAATGTCTGGGCTTGTCATGTATTACAGTAACTCATTTGACTTGAGGATGCACAGAGGCTTTCTATATGAGGTCAACAGTACATTCTACCAGTGACACGATGAGAGACAAAGCAGAACGTATTGAGTCAGAGAGAGAGAAAAAGAGAGAGAGAACACCACACATGTCATCAGATCAGTGGTAGATTATTGCCTGCATGAGGAGAGGAAGCCAATATTTGCTGAGTGATGTTTTTAAAGCCCTGAGGAGAGTCCAAACTATTTAAAGGGTTGGCTCTCTGGTTCCAACTTGGCATGGAGATCACAGGGACCTGTAACAACCTGAGCCCAGCTCAAAGCCCTTTAAATGACTTCAACTGGGCTCCGAAGAACACTGAGGTCATATGATCACAGCACTCACTGTGCCATCAACACCCCCTCTGGACAACACGTGTACCTGCAACTCCCTCTGGCTGCACATTTACCGTTATGACGTCATGTTCAGAGTGGTTAAGCAATAAGGCCCGAGGAGGTATGGTGTATGGCTAATATACAACAGCTAAGGGCTGTTCTTACCCACGACGCATCGCAGAGTGGCTGGACACAGCCCTTAGCCGTGGTATATTGGCCATATATCACAAACCCCTGAGGGTTTACGTAATTAGAGCAGTAAAAATAAATATTTTGTCATACACATAGTATACGGTCTGATATACCATGGCTGTCAGCCAAATCAGCATTCAGGGCTCGACCCACCCAGTTTATAATGATAAACTCCAATGAGACAAGACAATAATATTGCAGATATGTAAGTGTGTGTGTCGTTGTTGATGGATATGGCAGAGGTTTGAGGTTCAGAGGAGGAATAGGAGGAAGAAGAAGGGAAGTAGGAGGAGTAGGAGAGGGAAGAAGAGCAGGAGTAGAGGTTGGAGAAGAGATGGAGGAGCAGGATGAAGATGAGTAAGAGCAATAAGCGGCGACAGGAAGAAGAGGCGGAAGAGGAGGCCAGCCTTACCGTTCAGCCTCCAGGCGCATCTCCTCCCTCTTCTGCCTCCTGAGCTCTCTGCGCCGCTCAAAGTCGTCGTCCATGGTTACGCCCTGCAGGATGACATCATCATTAACGACGTTTTAGTTTATATACTGGAAGGACATACGGGTTTATCACCATCAGGTACCTCTGTATCCTGCTGGGTCATATTCATTAGGACATGGAACGAAAAACATTTTTAAAAGGTTCTGCAACAGAAAAACTAAAATAGGCGTTTCTTAAATGGTAGGTAGTTCCTCCCTGTTTCCTTCAGTTTTCTTCTGCTTGATGTGTAGTGAAAAACGACCCTGAGGTCTCTCTGCTCTAGACCTCGATACAGGGATGCATGTTTGTGTGCCTACTACGACATTCACTACCAATACTTGCAGTACATTTACTGTACATTGATTTCTCGCCAAGCCAGACACACAGTCACATTTTCCTATAAAAAAAACGAAGGGAGAAAGTGAAGGAATGACAGAGGAGGAGAAATCGTGTGAGGAGGAAGAGAAGTTGGCACAGGATGTTAACGCTCCTCACTAAAAATACCCTGGGTACGTGACCGAGGAGAGGAGCGGGACCACCCAGAAGATCCTTAGCCTGTCATCGTCAACCTACGCTCTTCTCTTACAATAACACAACCATACACAACCCCAATCTAGCCTGCTACTACAGCTATTAGTAAAGTACATTGAGTGAAAGGCTACAGTACTATACCTGAGCAGTTGATTAGATCTTGAAATATACTGTATATTCTTCCCTCTTACACCATTCCAGCCTCTCTCCCACTGCTTTATCCCAGTACGGCTACAACACAAAGAGTTCCTGCTGCTGCACAATCTTTCACCGGCTTCGGCAGTCAACAGAAAAGGCAAACGCCTCTTCCTTTCGCCCTTCTACTCCTCCCCTCCCTCCCACTCTCCCTCCCTTCCCTTCCTGCAACTCTACGTCTCTCTCTCTCTCTCTCTCCTTCCCAAACCTCTATTCCTTTTCCTGTTTTGTTTACAGAGTTGTCAGTGGTTGGCTAGGATCAGATCTGGGATCAGTTTGAGAGGCAGGGTGGCTTCCTGAGTTGTGCTGTGGATCCTGCTGTAGCCTCCTGCTCTGTGCCCCTCTGTAGCCTCACGCAGAGAGGACCTGAAAAGGGTCTCCAACACGCACACGAGGACAGGAAACACAAGGACAGGGGAGGTATGCTTTAAACAAAACCCATCACTCCCAGGGCTAGTCCCTCTCTCATTCCCTTCCTCTCTCGCTCTCTCTCTCTCTCCTCTCACAAACCCCACCTCCTTCTCATTTTAACTAGAGGGCTATCATAGTCAAACTACGACACACGTGTGATTCGGGCCAGATTATTTCCAACACCGCAATAATTTGCTCTCTATGTTTAGATACACTTACGCCATTTGCAGGAGGAAGAAAATTGGCACTTGGATTTCGGCAATTCGTACAACTGTAATTAGACAAAATGAGAGCAATAACGAAAACCCTAAAGCCTACAACAGCGTTAAGTTTAATCACATACTTCCTAAAAGCAGCACTGGGACTGAGAAAACGCTATTAGTACGAGTATGATTTGGGGGATATTTAAGAATAATGATTTATGCATAGATCATAATTTGATATTAGATTCAACTGGATTTTGAGTTTGCCTGTGAGTGCAGAGATTTGTTTTTTGCATTCCAGAGTATAACCCTCAATAAAATGGAGACATGTCAGTGTTGCACTGATTGCTTGAGAGGACCACCCATATTCTGTCAAAGCTAACATACATGGAGCAGAAGAATGGAGAGAGAGAGAGAGAGAGAGAGAGAGAGAGAGAGAGAGCTTCCTGGAATGACATATTTCTGACTTTCTCTCTAAAGGTTTCATATTAGAGCTGCCTCTCCCTGTTCACTGTAAACTATCGTCTCTCTCTCTCCACTCACTACCTCTCTCTCCTCTCCGCCCACTGTAAATTAAAGTCTCTCTCTCTCTCAGCACTCTCTTGCCACTAAACTCTCTCTCCCTCTACTGTAAACCAATGACTTTTTCCTCTCCCCACTCTCTGTCTGCCAGCTCCTGAGAGCTACAACGGCAATAATGAAACATTTACTAGTCAAATTAATGCTCTGCCGCAACTCTCTGTCTGGAACTACCCAGCGCTTAAGGAACATTATATTAAAAGCCATGTTGATGTTAGCCAGACAACGCTAGCTTCATGTCCCCCTATCATTTCAGGAGAGGTCTGTGTTAACAACATCCAAAACGATGTGTTCTCTACTCACAAGGGGAGACCACTGAAGAGAATGTGGCACCATTTCATTCTTAGAGGCATTGCAATGTTGATATGCAGTGAAATGTCGACGTATTTTTTTGCTCTGCGAGTAGAACAGCATAGGAGGCCTCCATTTCCACGAGTCATCACTGTGACACACAACCGAATCACTTTGTCTTCACCACGTTAGCACAAACACATTCATCTCAAGACTATGCCTCGGAAACTATTTGTGGAATGCAGCATTTTAACCTCCGAATGTTAGCACGGGATCTTGAAAGAGGCGCCATTTTAAAAACAACTCCAGAAGATTCTTCCAGAGGACGAAGCACTAAGTTGTTGAACAAAACAACAACAACAAAAAGCTGTCCAATGCAACGTTAACATTGGCAGGCCTGTCAGCAGATAACTTACACCCTGACACTTCTTCATCGGATAAACAGAAAGAAAATAGAGCGGGAGGGAGTTCTCCTGAGATACAACAGCAGCTTTTAGTCCATGTTATCCAAAGATTGCCCGAGTCCAAAACTGATTAAATGACACAATATTTGGACTGCCACCCACCAACTTTTTGACTGCAGCCGCTCTGGACGACTCGAGCGTGGGACTAAAATTAACTCCCGAGAAAAAGAGGCAGAACGGAAGAAAGACAGACAGAAAGAAAAGAGAAAAGCATTGATGCCAACACAAACTTGGCCTACTTAGAATATATTCTAATATATCCTTAGATAGCACCAACATGCACAGTTCACTGTTAGTGGGGACATGAAAGCAAGCATGGTTATGCTATGGGGACTCTGCCTAAGGTTTCTACTTTTGGCATCACAAGGAATGCTCTGTTCTTTTCCCTTTAAGAGAAGAGGAGGGGATTGTGGGCCGGCTCCCACCCTCCCAGCTCCCTGGCTCTGCCTGTACCTGCAGGTAAGCGCAAGCTGTGTGCACATTGCCATGGTGACCCAGGTGTGAGGGTTGGCCAGGTGTGGTTGGAGGGAGGGAGCTGGGAGAAATAGAGGTATCCCAGGTATCTGCCATGTCAGTGGTGGGCTGGCACAAGACCCAGGGATTGTGTGGCAGGAGCAGAGAGGGAAAGGGAGAGTGAGGCCAAGGCATCTTTCACCTCCTCTCTCTCGCTGGGGCCTACTCATTAGGAGGTGCTGGTGGAATGTGAGCTGTGCTCTTTGCTCTGGCCCCTGTCTGGGCCTCTCAGGTGGGGTGGAGAGGTAGGCTGCTGTCACTCTTACTCACTGTCAGTCTATCCATAGGCTACTGTGAGAGCCTGGTATGGCCATGTACAATAAACGACCACTATAATCATCCTCATCATCTTTTTTATTTAAAAAAAAAACAATTATTTCAGCTTTATTTAACCAGGTAGGCTAGTTGAGAACAAGTTTTCAATTACAACCGCGACCTGGCGAAGATAAAGCAAAGCAGTGCGACACAAACACAGAGTTGTTTGTGTGGAATAAACACATGGAATAAACAAACGTACAGTCAATAACACAATAGAAAAGTATATAAACAGTGTGTGCAAATGTAGTAAGACAAGGCAATAAATAGACCATAGTGTCAAAATCATTTCAATTTAGCAATTAAACACTGGAGTAATAGACGTGCAGCAGATGAATGTGCAAGTAGCGATACTGGGGTGCAAAGGAGCAAAAATAACAATATGGGGAGGATGTAGTTGGGTGGGCTATTAACAGATGGGCTATGTACAGGTGCAATGATCTGTGAGCTGCTCTGACAGCTGATGCTTAAAGTTAGTGAGAAAGATATAAGACAGTCATTGGCAGCAGAGAACTGGAAGGAAAGGCAGCCAAAGGAGGAGTTGGCTTTGGGGGTGACCAGTGAAATATACCTACTGGAGCACGTGCTACGGGTGGGTGCTGCTATGGTGACCAGTGAGCTGAGATAAGGCGGGGCTTTACCTAGCAAAGACTTATACATGACCTGGAACCAGTGGGTTGGGCAACGAATATGAAGCGAGGGTCAGCCAACGAGAACATACAGGTTGCAGTGGTGGGTAGTATATAGGGCTTTGGTGACAAAACAGATGGCACTGTGATAGACTGCATCCAATTTGCTGAGTAGTGTTGGAGGCTATTTTGTAAATGACACCGCCGAAGTCAAGGATCGGTAGGATAGTCAGTTGAACGAGGGTATGTTTGGCAGCATGAGTGAAGGAGGCTTTGTTGCAAAAATAGGAAGCCGATTATAGATTTAATTTTGGATTGGAGATGCTTAATGTGAGTCTGGAAGGAGAGTTTACAGCCTAACCAGACACCTAGGTATTTGTAGTTTTCCACATATTCTAAGTCAGAGCCGTCCAGATTAGTGATGTTGGACAGGCGGGCAGTAATCGGTTGAAGAGCATGCATTTAGTTTTATTTGCATTTAAGAGCCGTTCGAGGCCACGGAAGGAGTGTTGTATCTTGATCATCACAATCTTGAGTTCACCATCCTCCTCCTCTTCATCATCCTCCTGATCATCATATTGTAATATAATCTAACCATACCATTCCATTCCTGACAATGGCGTGATTATCTGCGCAACAGATTCCGGCCGCAACAACAGTATCCCCCAATTCCCCGTCCTCCGGTTGGAGACATGAATCATGTCTGGCTCTGACACTGACAGACAGGGATGGGGAGGGAGGGGGGAAAGGGTGAGTGAGAAGCTGCCCAAGGGAGGAAACGGGAGGCGTACTCTCACCTGGAGAGAGAGAGAGAATCTGAGCACCAGTCAGTCAGTCTGTCAGTCACTCCAGCCTCGGCCTGTTCCACGTTGAGGAAGAGGAGGGTCTCAAATCTGTGTGGAAAAGGAGAAAACTACTAAAACTCCATTCTTCATGCCATCCCCCCCCCGACTGCCATTCACTTAAAGTGTTCCAATGAAACCTAGTGATCAAAAGGCTCTTTCTGTTTCGAGACCCAGTTCTGTCAATGAGTGTAGTGCGAGAGCCAAGACAGTGAAATATGTCTAGACTATGACATTCACCTGGGTCAGGTCACCCCAACTGAGCTCCTCAACTCTGTCCGACTGGCTGACTCTGAGTCAGGGCTCTCTGTCTGTCTGTCAACGCTGCAGGTAGGTCGCCCCCTGATCCTGGTGCAGTGTCATTTAGGCAGTGAGCCAAAATCCTATTACACTGATCTCAGACCTGCTGGTGTGATGTTTTATGGTGGACTCAGGTCTTAGTTCAGGTCTGTGTGTACTGTGTGTGTGTTGACGGTGTCTGTATGACAGTGCAGCAGACGAGCTAATGGCCTGTACAGTAATGAGACTGAGCAGCGTCCCCACTGGAGCTGAAACTAAGCCCTGCACAGTGTAGCAGTCACTCCTTGTCAGTCAGATGACAGGCCAGGATTCCCTATTCCCACCCAGCAGTGTTTACAAAGGAGCCATCAGTACTGTCTCACAGTCACACAGCCTGCACTCTGTCTACTCATACACAGAGGAGAGGAACAGAACAGAGGTTTAGCTGTACTAGAGACCATGGTCTTCTGTAGGCAGACTGACTGACTGACTAACGCTATGCAGGTGCTCAGGGGGGCAGTTTGAGATGGGCAAACGCCAAGATGATACCTGTAGGGGTATGGGTATGTATCCAAATGTGGATAGCATACAGAGGGCAGAGGAATGTTCCATCTCTGAGAACATCTGGGAGTGTGTGTCTGTCTTGGTCTGTGTGTGTCTCTGTGCGCCCAGCCAACGTGCATGTGTCCTGTCCATCGCCACCTGTAATGATGTGTTTGGAAGAGGTTGTCCTCCCTTGGTCCCGTTCAGCGTGATCTGCCTCTCCTCTCACAAGCCGGCCCCGTGCCTCGCCTCCATTAACACATTTACTGCCTCTGGCCCAGCCCAAGCAGTGAAACACGCCAGGATGTGGCCACATCAATTCACTGGAGTTTTAGGCATGGGGGGAGGCCATGATTTCTGACTCTCTTTCTCTTTGCCTCGCTCTCTCCTTCACCCGTCTCTTAGTCTGTCACGGTACAGACACTGCTGTTGGACCGCAAAGGCATGATCCGACCAGCTGCTGACTACGTGCTCATTGTCAACACTGGGAGAATGTGAGGAGGAGGAGTGTGTGTGTGTGTGTGTGTGTGTGTGTGTGTGAGACTGCACATACTTCCTCCCCTACATACTGATGCCAAGGGGTTGTCAGACAACTCAGTTGACCCGAGGACAGATCCTGTGGTGTCAGAGCAGAAGACTTTAGCGGGGACACATCTTTCCTTGGGCAGGATATGAGGTGGCCAAAAGCATCTGAGCTCAGCTCGATCTCAAAACCATCTGCTTCATATGTTCGGGCTCTATCCGCTCCAAAACAAATTCATTCCGCGAGAAGTTTCGGGTTAGCGCTAATACGGAAGAATTCGGCAAATTAAAGCACTATTCATAGAAGATTGGAGAGCTGAGAGCCCATTGGAAAGGGCAGTATACGGACCGACTAAACTTGAATTCTTAAGACGCACCATCATTAGTGACTTAGTCTGATGATCACACACAATCCCTCCCAAATCACCACAGATTGCTATTGTGTTGACTTTGGCTGTAAGATTGAGGAGTGAGGGGAAAATATTGGGGCTGAAAAAAAAAATGAAAAAAAAGAGGTCCAAGCCTCTGAGTTTCCACTTGGGGATGAAAAAGGAGACTCCAGCATGCATTCCCAGACAATGGTTCACGATCCCTGACACATCTCCTTTCCCAGACGAATATTCAGACTGACTGCTAGCTATAGCCTAAGGTCACCTGTAACAGCTCACAGCTGAGAATCCGTCACCGACACACTGTAATCATCACAGGCAAAAACGGATCACTGGATGTTACCGTCCAATCAGTGTTGTGCTAGACAAGGTTCTTTCACTGATATGCTTGACATCGCAGCTACTAAACCTAGTGTGTGATGTAACATGTTGATCAAATTACTCATATAACCCTTTTTTGGGAAGGAAAAAAAGGCACCCGAATGCCTTACATAATTCTGATAAGAGATTACAAATTTAGCCCCATCCTGGAACATTTCGATACATTTCCCAGTGCCAGTGTGATTAAACGTGGCTTTTTTGGCGTGGCATGTTCAATTGGTGTTTTAAATAGAACATTAGGTCATTGGAATAATCTATTTTTACTCTTCTGGTTTGGTCCCAAACACGGTTCTGTTCCTCCTCTCCTCTCCACTCCCCCAGTAATGCTTATTAAACCTGTTAAACGTGTTATGACCTCCTCTCTCCCCCCAGAGGGGCCTTCCTTTTCGGCCTGACACACACACACACCTGTACATCAGCTTTCCTCAGTTGATCAGCTTCAACCTTCGCTACATGTCTGTCTTTAAAAGCACCATGTCGGAGACTCGTCGGCAAAGACAAATACACCCACCATGCCATAGTTAATTCACGTCACCATGGGTTAAACCATCAACCCTAGTCCAATACTCAGTCCAAATGAGATCGCTGCCAACAGCTGAGACGAGAGGACAAAAGAGGATGTCAGTAAAACATAATCTTGCTATCAACGTTGCTTTTTTAAGAGAGTCATTTGCATTAGGATTAGTTTATACAGTGAACCCTTTAATGACATCGTAAAGATTCAGCGAGTTTCAGAATGACGAGCAACGGCAGTACATGAGATGAGGTCTTTTCTCCTGTCCTCGTTGTGTTTTAAAAGGCTCGTGCCGTGCCTTAAATGGTGCGCTTTCAACGTCAGATCCACAATCAGCCCGTATCAGAGCAGCGCGGCCCAAGGAGAATAAATCCCACACAAAATAGGGATGTTTTTTTTTGTACTCCATCAGAAGGCTACTGCTCACTGGCTGTACTCCATATGACCAAATATGGAAGAAAAAAAAAAGCTCCCTTTCCCGTAACCTAACTGGGAGAGAGAATTTTTTCTTCTTCTAACTAACATGCTGTGCAGTGAGATACAGGCAGCTCTCCCACTCATAACATACTGACCACAAAAGAGGCCAGGGTTCAAATAGTATTGGGAATTGTTGAAGTTCTTTGAGTGTTTGCTCGGAGTCTGCCTGGCGTGCCAGATGGGGTGGGGATTGCACTTTGGGGGCTAGTCCAGTGGTTCCACTAACCCTGGCAAGCTCAATCAAGCACAGTTAAACTCTTTGAAAGACTTCAAATACTATTTGAAACCAGGTTTGGTTCGGGCTGGCTGATGATGGTGGCATCCCTGGGACAGTGCAAAGTAAAAACCAGAATATTATTAGACTGGCTTGCCCTAGACAAGAAGGACCACATTGCAACTCTATATCTTTGTCTGGCTGGATCGCTATGGTACAAGGGTGTGTGATCCTGTGGTAAAGGCCGACTCCATTTGAAGCCAGTAGGGAGTTGAAAATAACTAACCTTTCTTTGTTCATTTTTAGACAAATATACATATTTCTCTTCCACGAAAGGGTGGACATTCTGCACTCTAAAGCCTGAAGGACTGTACCGTAGGTTACATTTCTCTTGGCTGAACACAGTCTCAATCCGAGAGGTCTCAGCCCTGCGCTGCAGTTAGAAACCGTTTGTTTATCTGCCCCCAGACTATTTGGTCCCTGACAAATGCCTGCCACTGTTGTCAATCAAAGAAGGAAACCAAACGACTGGCCAAGAGGAAAAAAAAAAAAAACATTCAACCCAGCAGTAGAACAAAGCAATAAATAAGCTCGCTTGGCTTTTTCCCTTGTATTTAGTCAAGACGGAGTGGTTTTAGCTGTCAGCATGTAACCTATGAAATAATACATCAAGACTCTAGTCCAAATATCCAGAACACCAACTAATCTCAATAAATATCTGCCTCCGCTCTTGCCGCAGGTTAGCGTTTTTTTTGTCATGAATCTTTTTGGAGGCAGCTCTGTAGACGGGTCACTAGCTAGCAGAGCCTCAAACTCATAACATCTGATTTGAAACCTAACCCTAACCTTAACCACACTGCTAACCTTGAATGAAGACCACAAATATAAAATAATATAGCCAATTTTGACTTTGCAGCTGGCTTATCTAGCGGAAATCGCACAGTTCTGTCTCCAGGGCAAGATTAATGACAATAAACATCAACCTTGACACGGGATATCAACAGCCTTTGTCTTGTGTAATTCCACTAGGACATACAGTACACTAAATGTTGCCATCTTCTTTCTATACTGACGTGACTATGAAGCCGCTCTACAGCAGTTTGACAGAAGGGGGTGGGTACTGAATGAATCCTGACTGAATCATGTTTAGGGGACAGGAAGCTCACTCAGTTGAAACACTCACTCACTCACGACCGGGGACTTTGACGAATGACTCGCTCTCCGCACCTGTTCAGGAGAAAGGCTTCCTCTTCCTCCACCCTGTCTGCATCCCAAATGGCACCCTATTCCGGATACAGCGCACTTCTTCAAGAGTAGCGAACCACGTAGGGGAACGGGGTGCCATTTGGGACACGTGCCGTCAACGACAACCCACCATCTTGACACCTGCCATCTTTTAGTATAAATGACCCCCCCCCAACGGGCCCTGAACCACTCCTCGACAGATTATTAATCTGACATTCACTGACCAGAGAGAGTAGCAGGGTGTAGCAAGGCTGGGGTGTTGACACCTACATGATGTGTTTTACTCAAAGCAAAGCACTACTGATGCCAGTACAACCAAAAGGTCTGGATCTGCTACATCTCTCTGTCTCCAGGTTGGGGGCACTCGGATGGGAGCACATCCTGTACCAAAATAGACCTGTGTGTCACTAGAGGCCCCAATTCATGTATGGAACATAGTGAAGCGTAAGTAACAGTAACCTTGTCCTCACCAAACCGTCGATTGCGATCGATCTCAAAGGCATTCCTAGTCGATCGCCAAACATTTCTATTAAAAAAAACTGCGATAAAGCCAATTCATTCCTAAATGTTTCTGTCTCGCGCTGTTGACAGTAGGTGAACTTGTTTAATCTGCCCTGCGTTCCTGGTAGGCGAAGTGTTCCCATTTTGAACCATTTCATGTGTCTGAAGATACAAACTCCACCTACTCAGCGTGCCCGGAGAGCAAATCAAGTGCACCTATAGGCCTACCGCTAGCAAATCGTTTTGCTCAGACCATGTATAAAAATTTAAAAAATCTAGGAATATTTCACTTTCTCTGGTCATAGGAGTAACAACATGGATTTGTGCGTGATGCAAAAATAATGCAGCGTGAGTTTCGCGCATCAGCTCGGGAACACGGTCGCCCCTTTTTGGTCAGTCTTAGCCGAGGGACGGTCCCACTGTGAGAAACGGACCCTCTGATGCTCTCCCTCCGCTGAGACTGACCATCAAATCCAGACACAATCAGTCCAGTAAAATAAAGAATGCACATTGTTTATGCTCACTGATCTGTGTTACGCAGGTAACACAACAAGATCATATACCTTGAGTTTAGAGTTTGAGTTTATTTTATTTTTACAGGGACATTAATCAACGTTTCAGTAAAAGTGCCGGTTTTAGCCACCTGGCTAATTTTCAACAGCAGTCCCTGGGCAGGTTATTAAAAACAATTACAATATAGACAATAGCAACATAGGACAAGCAAGACGTAGCATACAGACAGAGCAACATAGGACAAGCAAGACATAGCATACAGACATAGCAACATAGAACAAAAAGCAGCAAGACAAAATTCATAAAAGCAACAGAGTGTTTCCACACCTCACAAGCTACAGACGACATGGAAAGCGGCAACACACAGCTAGGGACCATGTTCACAAATCTGATTGACCTTTAGCCCTGTTTTCAAGCATTTTGTGAAAGTGTGATATGTGGTGCAGTTATGTGTGTCAGATGGCAGTGTATTCCAGACATGGGAAGCTCTCACAGAGAAAGCGGATTTACTAAAGGTGCTTTTCCTTAAGGGAACTATACAGTCACCTCTCATGGCAGACCTTGTGGATCTGCTGCCATATGTTTGGGTTTTCTGTTTAACAAAAATACTGAGTGGAGGGGGAGCCAGGCCATTTAGGATCTTGAATACAAGACATGCGTCGGTGTATTGCACAAGATTTTCCCAACTCAGGAACTCATGCTTTCTGAGGATGTAACAGTAATGATGGCTATTGGGCTTCCTATCAAGCACTTTGAGAGCCTGTTTGTAGACAGACTGAATAGGTCTTAATGTTGTACAGCAAGCTTGGGCCCAACTAGTGAAGCAATATGTTAAGTGGGGGAGTATCATAGATTTGAAGTACAGTTTTGCTACCTCTGTAGTCAAACAATTTTGTATAAATCGGATATGAGCTAGGTTGAATTTGGTTATTTGAATGACCTTTTTCACATGCTTTTTAAAAGAGAGGTTGGACTCAAGTATGATGCCAAGGTACTTAAAATCAGATACCACCTGGAGCTTCTCCCCTGACACACAGACGCCTGGCTCAGTAGCATCTGTTGCCCTCTTTGTGAAGAACATGCAAACAGTTTTTTTTCACATTGAGATGCAAACACGAGTCACTGAAATATAATTAGAAAATGTTCTGAGTTGATCCACATTATTATGACACAGAGCAGTGGCGGATGGACCCAGACAGACACTGTATCTACCACGGCAACTGGAACACATGTTCTGGAACATACAAATGTATTTCTCATAAAGAAAAAAAACAAGTATCAAACATTTCTGACAAGTTTCCCCTAAAAAAAAATATTTATGTTTTGCAGAGATTGAGAGACCCTTCGATTGCCAGAGGAAAAAAAATGAGGCTATACTTTCGACCAGGCACATCGGAGTGATTTATGTGCCTGGTCTGTATCACAGTGGGAGAAATGACTTCCTGTCATGCCTTTACATGGAAACGCACAAGCAGCACGAGCTGCAACGTAGCCATGACGTAACCGCTTACACACCAGGAGAAGCTTGTGAGGCCTGCTCAGATCATGACGGGCTGAATCAGACACTGATAGATGTTTGTTTATCTCCTTTTGTTCTGTCTGTGTCTACCCAGGGGGCCGTGTTGCCTCGCAGAAAATTGGTACCATGACCACTGCTTCAAAAATGACACGTTTTACCTTAGAGCATACATTTTCATCAATCCGATCGTTTAGCCATGCGCAAATCTGTAAATCCGGCTGTCTGAAGCGTCGCGCAAGGATATTCAAGGGTATTGTGTGACAAGAGATCTTTCAAAATAAGGGGCCTGTTGCATTCCTGGGGAGAGATAGGAGAAAGATAGAGGAGAGAGTACCAGCGAGAGAGAGAGAGAGAGGATTAAGATTCTAGCTCTAGCACGATGACCTCACCGAGGGCTATTACTCTGAGTGGACGGGGGGGGGGGGGGGGGGGAGGTGGAGAGATCCAGCATTTACGCTGCTCCGAGACTCCCTTGTAAAAACATTTTGGTTTGTTTAGTGAACAAATACTTTTTTTTTTTTTTTTTTTAATCAGTCAGGATAACTGATTATAATGGAGCTCATTGTGACGGCTGCCGGTGCTGTTTTTGTTTCGGACGAAATACGAGGAAGAGATAAAGGACGAGGTCTGTTGCTTTTTGCATCCAAGCATCACTCAGCAGGCCTGAGCACATCTGTACGAGGGGATGGGGTTGGGGGGGGGGTGGTCACTGCATTGGGGCTAAAGGCCAGGTGTGACACTAAGAGGTGTTCAGTAGCAGTACAGATTGATGAATGGGAGTGGAAACCGTGATCAGAGACGAGGGATAATTTATCAGTCAAGCTCCGCTCTTCCATAAACTCCTGTCTGTTGAGGTTCTCATTGCACTGCCAAAACCACGGTCTTAACTGTGATGTGATGGATGTAACTAAGCTGTACCCTGGTCGAGTCTACTTCCCACCACCACAACCAAATCCCTCTGTGAGATATCCGTGAGTGAACTGGTTCTAAACCTCCCCCTTGATTTTGAAGAGCCATATCAACAACACCAACTTCTTAGACAGAAACCAGGAGTCTCCTATTCCAACCCTCTCTGTGTTCTAGAGATGCCTTGCTTACGACGCAATGTCTAGGTCTGTCTGTGTGTAATAAATATGAATGTCTATATGCGTGTTTGCCTCTAGTGTAAACATAGCTCACCTTAAGACTCTGAGCCTGCAGCTAGCTCAGTGTAAAGACCGTGTGACATAATAGTAATCGATAGTTGTGAGGTCAGGCTCCTCAAGACCATACATTCCTGTCTGAGTGGAGAGAGGAGACAACCCTTCTCGTGCCTCAGTGTTCTCCTATCCTGGAGGCTAGGCTACGCTATAGGAGATCTCGTTTCTGTGCATATTTCTGCTGGCTGTTATTATTAGTGTCACAAGGGGGTCAGAGGTCCGTCCGGGACGGGTTGCAACTCTGTGTGCCCCCCCACAGGGTGATAGTGGGTGCCAGAAGCCATTGATCTCCATAAAGCATAGGTATATCTCTCTTCTCCTAGTCCTGTCTGTCAATGGGCCCCATCCAGACGCAACATCCACACGCAGTAGCATAGCCATTCTTGTCAGTGAAACATCTTGACCATTGACGGTTTGCTAAATTATGTCAACTCAGCAGTGCTTGTCTGTCAGGACAGAAGGCCATTCCTTCTCTTCTTCTCTCCTCCTCCCTGTGGCTCTGACTTCTGACTCTGCTGCCAGGCATTCCAGGAAACACTAGAGCTCTAGGAGACATAACAAAGCACTCACTCTGTCTCTTTCTCTCTCGCTCTCTATCCCAGTCGCTCTCCCTTCCATCTTTCTCTTCCCATCTGCCCGTTCTCTCGCTCACCGTCTCCTCTCGCTCTCCCACCACTCTTTTTTTGTCTTGTCCAGTCTTGGAAGCCTCGTGGTTAGTTCTCTCGTGAGTGTTTTTGTACAATGGCGCATTGCCTCAGTTATACTACAAAGTGTTTTTGTACAATGGCGCATTGCCTCAGTTATACTACAAAGTGTTTTTGTACAATGGCGCATTGCCTCAGTTATACTACAAAGTATTTTTTACGTGCCTACTAACGCTACGTCACTGACACAACTCTGGATAAGAGCATCACTCCTATTCAACATGAGGCGACTTTTACTGCCAAACGAAGGATAAAAATTCAGCTTTTGTAGGTTAATGTACGTTATTTAAAGAGTCTACTTCCCAAATCTAGTAGAATAACACATCTCAGACAACCATGAAATTGTAAATAATTAAGTCGTCGGGTTTAGGAGAGTGCTCAGGTTCCCTTTATAGGGGTTCGTTCCGTTTTAGCTAATGGCAAAACTGGAAATGAGATTACTCTAAATTTAAGTACAATGGGAACAAATCCAAAAATCCCCAGGTTTCTTTTCTGCTAGTAATCTGCTCAGAAGGAAAACCATCTCCTTCTCACATGATACCCATCCACCTGTGCCACCTCTGAACAAGCACACACAAGCACACACATCTTATTCACTTCCAGCCTGTTCCCTCTGTTTATTATGTATTGAGCCTGAGTGACTGGTATTTCATTTCAGACGGGCTCAAACTCCGGGCCAAGCAGGGCTGGTGTACCATTACTGGTCATTAACTTTAACCTGAGCTAATGGCTTCTCATTATCCAAGGTGGTCCCCCAGATGTCTGTCATAGTAAACGGGTGGCACAGAGCTTTAGGGACAAGAGCATTCAGACATCCTCTTCTCTGTCCCAGGGAACATGCCAACCTGGGGTAGACATTGACACAGGCCTCCCCCTAACAAGCCTTCATTGTTCTACATTTTCCCTCAGCTGCTGGGTTCATTAAAGCAGGGCTTAATGAGGCCAGCCAGCTTGTCACCCCCCCCTCTCTTCTCTTCTACCCTCACCCCTAGTACCCAACCCAATCCATCCCAAAATCTCCAACCCCATCAACCACACCCCTTCTACCCTCCTCACCCACACCCCTTCTACCCTCCTCACCCCTATTCATCCAAACCCTCTACCCTACTCAACTACCTCACACCCACCCACCAAACCAACCCTTTAAATCTACTCCCATCTCACCCAACGTCATACGCCCACACCCCTTCCCTCTCCCATCCCCTCCACTCCTCTCCCCAAACCTCCACCCCACCCAATCGCATGTGTACATTCTATTCAACCCAACTCACTCAGTTAGCCTTGTCTCGTCTTAGCTAGCTAGCAGAACGCTCCTCCTCATGAAGATGTGTCTGCATTCATCTGATGAGAGGAGAGCCATTAGCGCTAACGGGCCTGTAATTAAGAAGCGCTCACTCTCCTTTAATGAGCGTGCTCACTTCGTTTAGTCTAACCGTGCATTGCGTAAAAAAGCAGCGGGGCCTAGCAGATTTGCTCCATTGTCTTTGGGTAGCCTAGCATCACACTTGTTAGCGAGTTGCTTGTTTAGAGTTGTTGTTTTGTTGACATAGTGTCCTCATCTTGGCATGTGTGGAATTGGCTGATTGCCACTTCTTTTTGCATTTCAATTTGTTAGCCGGTTTTCTCGGTCTGTCAGACTGTTGATGCTACAGATCGGGTCTTGTTCCATTAAATAATTAGGCCTACTCATCATTTTATCTTTAACTCAAGATGGCCGCCTGTTAGGGAGAAGGGTTTATTTTCAAATAGTAATACTTGTCAAACTACTTCACTAAGAAAATACTTGAAATACTTGACCAAGCAATACATCAGCTAGCTACATCAGCTAGCTTCCTACAAGTGTATGCAGGAGAGTTGAAACCCAGCATGAATCCAAATCTGTCCCTTCTTAGCAGAGTTTTGGCTAGCAGCTCAACAGCCATTAGCACCAGACCCATTGCCCTAGACCTGGGGTGTTTAACAATAACATGACTGATGGTTTCTCCCAATCACCTTGAGCAGGTCTCTTATGAGGTAAGACACACAGCCTCTCTCCCATGCAGAGGAGCTCTGATTAAAACCCCTGTCAAAAGGCAGTGGCAACGTCCCAACGGGCACCCTATTTCCTATATAGTGCACAACTTTTGATCAGAGCCCTATGGGGCCCTGGTCCAAAGTAGTGCACTATTAAGGGAATAGGGTACCATATAGGACGGAGGCAGTCCACCTGCCAGCTCCATGTTACCCAACAGTGAAGTGAATTTATGAATTACCCGATGGTACTGAAATGATTCCAAACTAACAAATTCAAGCTGGGCTCAGGTCTCGCACAGTACTATATATGGATGAAGGGGATACTTACATTCCCCTTTCTCTGAAGTGGGGGAGAAGTCTTTGGCATTATTAGGTGCCAGGAGAAGGAGAGAAACAACATACAGTAATGTGCGCACACACACACACACACACACACACAATAAACAAAATAACTGCTACATTGGGGATGGATCCTCCATGTCAGCCATTTTAGATGCTTTGATCTTCAGCTTTAAATCAGATTCCATTGCCTTCCTCTGTATGGAGCAATGACATGTGAATAGGAAAATAAATGGAAGGGGAGATCTGCTCGCTGCTTGGCTCCTCTCGTTGCTTGTAATACATTCCTGAGCAACCCTGAGAGGCTTGTATGTCAATGCCTGAATGTGCTTCTGATTACGAGGGACAGAGTACACTCAATAAACTCTTAGACCATTACTACTGCTCCTAATACCAGCCAGAACGCAGACCCCCAGACTGGGCTGGCTAATTCAGGTGGGTAACATTACTGGAGACAATAATTTTTTTTAAAAAAAAGGTCTGCACCTTTAAAAACATAACACTTGGCTCCAACAGGAGAAATGGCAGCGGTCATCGCTTCGGATTGCTGCTGTGCTGTGCAAGGGAGCGTTGTCCGAAGCCGTAGTCCTGATCCAGACATGTCAGAATGATCCAACTCAGTCTAAAGAGTACTGACACTGTAGTTCCAAGAGTCACATCTTTTGAACTGAAGCAGCACAATCATGTAATGAACCGACAATGTTTGTTACATCATTTATTTATTTATTTTTTAGGGGGGGGGGGGAGAGATGTAACTACATACTGACTCCAGCTAAAGTGTTAATCAAAGTACTGTAGTGTTACAACTAGCGCAGCACATCAGCATCCTGTGTCATACCAGTCAGAGCCTAGACTTGTGTGACTCACAGATGAGCAATATCCTCATCTCTCGTGTGCTCTCACAGTACGGAGAGTCAGCAATAAAGTGCAGAATCCTGTCTCCAGAACCCTAAGCCTGCATAACTCGAGATCTCACAGACACACAAATCATCCATTGATGTCAATCGGAGAACTCAATGACGCAAATCCTCCAGTTTCTCGAATTAAAAAGACACCACTCTGCGTGTCTGAGCATGAGGTAAATCCAAACGGCTGTATACGAATGGTAAATCCCCTTGTTACCTAAGAGCCCCGATTCCTCCAGCTGCTCTGTCCCATGAGAGCCAGCATTCATCATGAAATCCCCGCACTCCCCATCGCACTCACCACCTCCACCATCCATACAGTACCACACACACACAAAATATTACAAAGTAACTGGTTCTAACACGAGAAAACATAGGCAAAAGTTCAGTAAACTTAAAATTGATGCGTTTGCAACATTTTCCTCGTATGTTCATTCGACTAGTAATTGTTATTTTGGGCTGTGGAACTAGTTACACACAGTGATTTTGACATACAACATTTTCATACATAATTACATTTACACAGTAATTAGCATTCAACGTGTCCTCGCCTGGGATTTGAACTCACAACTACTCCAGTCACAGCGGTCTAATCTTCCAGCTACGTCACCTTGTCTGTGTCAATAACCGATTTCACCTGTATTCCTACACATTGGACTTAAAAGTAGACCTCAGATCTGTTAAAAAGTACACTTTATCATAGTGATTAAGGAATAACATTAAAAACAAAAAAGTCATATGCCCCACCAAGAACTATACAGAAAAAGCTCAAATTGCTTAAATAAGTAAATCAAATCAATAATGAGAGAATAGTCAGATTAATTGATACAAACATGGTTGAGTAGCAGGAAGCTTGTAATGCCATGAACCAAGAGATTGTGAGTTCAAATCCCAGGTGAGGACATGTTGAATAACAATTACTGCGTAAATGAACATGCACAATGTAATCATGTGTGTCAAATATGTAAGTTGAAAACATTGGAAGTTAAGATGCCAAAAATAATCATTTCCAGTTGAATGAGCATATGAGACAAATTGAGCAAAGACATAATTTCTTAAAAATGTTAAGTTCAGGTAACAACTTTGACCGAAAAGTTTACTAAACCCCCCAAAAATATGTGGAACCAGCTATTTAATAATAATTAGTTGAAACAACTACATTTGCGGGTGTTTTATTTTTTTAAGTGCACGCACACACACACACACACACACACACACACACACACACACACACACACGTCTGTTCCCTCATACCCGTGTCCCTACTCAGACTCCCTCTCCATCTCCAAAAAACATGACCTCACTCTTCCTCCACTCAATAGCATATTTCACACACACTGTTGGGATTTACCTCACTATATTACCTATAGGACCTTTAATTCCCCCAGTAACCTAAAATATGAGACTTTTAAAAAGATGATTTTACGGCCTTGATCAGCTATGTTTGTTTAGTTTTGGGGGCTGAGGAGAGGCGGAGAGAGAGAGGAGGGAGGAGAGGGAGAGAAGGAGGAATGTTAGCTGTCTTTAAAAGGGGGGGTGGGGGGTGAAGAGACTTAGTGCCAGGGGACTGGTTGAAGCACTAGGCATGTCTGTGGTCCCTGTGGGTAGACGCCAAAGGAAAACACAGAGCAAATCAGCTCGCAGAGACATTTCCTGTGCTTGTTTTATCAGATGAGGAAAGAAGCCCAGGGGCAAAAGGCCTGCTCAACAATGTTACACACTTTCAGCCCCGTCGTTGTTTTGGGAACTGAACATAAGACATCTTTGGAGGATGACATAAGTAGTAGTGTATGAGTCTCGGGGTAGTGAACTGAACTCACACTCCCACGATCACCCCCACCCTTGAAATCTATACCTTGGGGCAAAAACATTTACCTTATAAGACTTGGGTTGAGTAAGCCAAGGGTTCCTGTACCATCTCCCATCCACTAAAAAGAGAGTTGGTTGTGTTGTGAGTTGGATGTGAAAATATCCTTATACAGCTGGTGGACTTCTGGAGGCCTTGCTGCCTGCCAACTGGCATTTGATGGGTAAATGTGCCAATTATCAACCGTCTGCCATGCTACCAATTAGGGAATCTGGCCTTGAACGATAGCACTTCAAAGTCTGAGAAATGTGGGAGAGGTTTGATCTAACAGGCCTTCTAATCTGAGCCACAGCGAAAAGAACGAGTGTCAGCGTTCTTCTTCATCATCCAAACTCTTCGTTCCCCAGAAGAGTTCGACTACTTCCAGAGTCCATCCATACCAAGGACTGAGGAGACATACGAGCCTGGTATGGCACGGGTTCTAATGCAATGCAGAACCTTTCCATTGCAACCTGGCTGGGTAATGAAGAACAACAAACAGAATATAAAGTTGAATTACAAAGAGGATTTCATGCCATAAGAGGAAAGATTATATATTACTAACAACACATCTGTAAGCCAGTTATTGCATATTTGCTGGGTCCAAAATAAACAAAAATCTAGTTTCAGTTTCAGCTGGCCGCTCTTACTTCACAAATTAGGAATGCCCCATTTGCCCCCATTTTTTGATCGTCACCAGTTAAGAGTTAAGCAGATTCCTGTTTTTTTTCCTCTCTCAAATTTTCCAAATGTGCTCCAACTTACTGTGTGGTTCTGGGTACAGTGCATTCAAATTACATGCTATCATATTCAAAGCAGAAAATAAATAACAGTGAGTATGCTGTGGCCAGAGTCCAGGGCAGAATCACTTGAGGTTTAGTTCCATGTCAATCATCCTCCACTTCAAATTAACTGAACGCTCCACGGGAACAGTTGTCGAGAGGACACAAATTTGAGCTTTGGGCTCCAATTAGACTTCTCCCTTGGAGACATTGATGATGTTGACTCTTTTGATCAGAGATGAAGAAGAGACATCTTTGTTGTGTAACCGATTGCGTAATAAAGATGGCTCCTCGATCCCACAAATATATCTTGAGGCGGCAAATCTGCATAAAAATCAACCCAAGTGGCAATAAACTGAACGAGGCAAAAACATGCTTGACAGACAAGTTGTCCATTATAAGACAAACCAGAAGATGTGCTCTGGCGAACTCGGAGAACACTGCGTGGGTTTGGATTCACATGTCAACATGTAATAATTTAGAACTCCTTGCAGAACATTTGACTAACATAAATTGAATATATTAATCGGTAAACAATGGCAATAACAAAAACGAACAGTTTATGTTACACAATTTCCGATGCGAGTTCTCTTTTTTCGTACTTAACTTTAGTTGGCAGCCTCTCTCAGTGGCGGTAATAGTAACTGTAGGCTGCAGCAGAGATATAAAGAACTTCTGGAACTGAATAGTGCAGTGGATTAAAGCTCTGCCTCGCACCACAGAGGCACTGCAAAACTCTAAGTCTGCATTTACACAGGCAGCCCAATTCTCATCTTTTTCCACTAACTGGTCTTTTGACCAATCAGATCAGCTCTGAAAAATATCGGACATGAAAAGATCTGATGTGATTGGTCAAAATTGGGCTGCCTTTGTAAACGCAGCCAGAGAGACTCAGAGTGACACGCAGAAAAATAAAACGAGACATCTCTCATGAATCCTAAGAGGACGCCACCTTTAAAAGACATTATGCTTCAACTAGCCTTCTCTCAAATACTGTGTCTAACAAATAGCCTTCCCTCATAACCACAGTGTCTCCAGGCACTCCTTGAAAGAGAGAGGGCCTGGATTAACATTGTCCTTAATAACTGTATCAGCTTCTCAACCCTGAAGACAGTGGTATTGATTCCAGAGTAGAATGTGTGTTTTCACACCTGCAGGGAGCTTGAACACAAGTAGCTCAGGTCAGTCGGAGAGCAATGAAAAGTTATCTAGTACAGTTAAGGGGGGGTCTACTATATTGTTTGTGAATCCAAAGGCTGCATCAAAGCCCTGCCCTTGGCCACAATCTATCGCATGCTCCAGGGTCAAGCCTCAAGTCTATGTCCAAGTCCCATCCCAACGTTCTAACCTCCAACCAACTAGACCTAAACTCCCTTCTCTAGTCCTCGAGGGCGTATTCTCCTCCCTTCACTGGTCTGAAGCCCATCTTTACATCGTTTTGAGTCATGATTAAGGTTATGGAAGAACTGATCCTGAAACATTCTGTAAATGAAGGGCAGAGAGAGAGCAGAGTAACGACAGCCTGTAATGCACAGGGCAAACCAGACTCCGGAAACCCAGGGCAGTGTTCCCTACATCCTGCCCAGGCCCTAGCCCATGCCAAACCCTTGTTATCACTGTGCAGAATTACCTCCAGATCCCCCCCTTCCCTCTCGCTCTCTCCATATAGCACAGCACATTACCCAGGCTCTTCATACGCTAAACAAAAGTAGCCGAAAGTGGCAAAAAAGAGCCAGAAAGAGACTAAAAAATAAGCCCGGCTGTTATGCATTCCAAAGGCTATATCAATCGTCTGTCAGCAGGTTCAATCTGTTCCTTATAAGACAAGGGCATTCCCCTCATATTTTCCAAACACTGCAGTGTTATCAGATATAGCTTCATGGACAATTACTGTGCTGTCTAGCTCGGAGCATTCTGCAGCTCCATAGCCCCCGAACCCCATTTTCTACTGTTCACTCACTTCATACTAACTGCTTTGTAATCAACCTGAGATCAAACGGAAGGCCGAGATAGACTACGTTGAAAAAAAAAAAAAAAGGTGGTTGGCCCAAACTATTTGGGTGGATTCATTTGGAGTTATTGCACATCTCACTGCAATGCTTTACTGTACCACAATGCGGTGAGATGAGAGAGAAAGAGAGAGACAAGGTTCTTGGAATACCACACACTGTTTGGACAGTGTTGAATCAATGAGTGGCCTTCTACAGCCCATTATAACATCACCATTTCCTGTTGCTTTGATAAACTTAGATATCAAGTTGATTACTCCGATTAATCATGGTTTAACTGGGCTCAGCTGGTCCTGTGTAGCATCAGCTAGACCTACGTAGGGATAAAGATTCTAGCCAACTCAGTACAGATGGTTAAGCCTATCCCTGATGAGGGCCACGGCTGTCATTTGGACCCCCAGTGGAGAGGATCTGACCTGATGGATCCTTTGCTTTCATGACATCCCTTGGCTCAGGCAATTGAAGACAGCTAGTATTCGTCTACAAGAGCCAGTAAAATCCCACGCCACAGCACAAGGCCACAGTTTACAGTTGGAGAATGTCCAATTATTTTCATCCCAAATATTTAGGGATGACAGCAAATCAAAGGAAAGTGCTTTTAAGTGAAAAATTATTCATTTTGGTTAAAGGAGGATGTTGTTTTGTTTGTTCTTCATAAGTTGAGGTATTATCCAGTTAAAACTAATGCATTTGTAACGTAATTATTTATAGACAGTTGAAGTCGGAAGTTTACATACACTTAGGTTGGAGTCATTAAAACTCGTTTTTCAACCACTCCACAAATTTCTTGTTAACAAACTATAGTTTTGGCAAGTCAGTTAGGACATCTACTTTGTGCATGATACAAGTCATTTTTCCAACAATTGTTTACAGACAGATTATTTCACTTAGAATTCATGGTAATCACAATTCCAGTGGGTCAGAAGTTTACATACACTAAGTTGACTCTGCTTTTAAACAGGTTGGAAAATTTCAGAAAATTATGTCATGGCTTTAGAAGCTTCTAATTGACTCAAATGATGTCAATTAGCCTATTGGAGGTGTACCTGTGAATGTATTTCAAGGCCTACCTTCAAACTCAGTGCCTCTTTGCTTGACATCATGGGAAAATCAAAAGAAATCAGCCAAGACCTCAGAAAAAAATTGTAGACCTCCACAAGTCTGGTTCATCCTTGGGAGCACTTTCCAAACACCTGAAGGTACCACGTTCATCTGTACAAACAATAGCACGCAAGTATAAACAACATGGGACCATGCAGCCGTCATACCACTCAGGAAGGAGACGCGTTCTGTCTCAGAGGAGAACGTAATTTGGTGCGAAAAGTGCAAATCAATCCCAGAACAACAGCAAAGGACCTTGTAAAGATGCTGGAGGAAAACGGGTACAAAAGTATGTATATCCACAGTAAAACAAGTCCTATATCGACATAACCTGAAAGGCCTCTCAGCAAGGAAGAAGCCACTGCTCCAAAACCACCATAAAAAAGCCAGACTACTGTTTACATCTGCACATGGGAACAAAGATTGCACTTTTTGGAGAAATGTCCTCTGGTCTGATAGAACTGTTTGGCTATAATCACCATCGTTATGTTTGGAGGAAAAAGGGGGAGGCTTGCAAACTGAAGAACACCATCCCAACAGTGAAGAACGGGGGCAGCATCATGTTGTTGGAGTGCTTAGCTGCAGGAGTGACTGGTGCACTTCACAAAATAGATGGCATCATGAGAAAGGAAAATTATATGGATGTATTGAAGCAACATCTCAAAACATCAGTTAAAGCCTGGTCGCAAATGGGTCTTCCAAATGGAAAATGACCCCAAGCAAAGTTGTGGCAAAATGGCTTAAGGACAACAAAGTCAAGGTATTGTAGTGGCCATCACAAAGCCCTGACCTCAATCCTATAGAATATTTGTGGGCAGAACTGAAAAGTGTGTGTGAGCAAGGAGGCCTACAAACCTGACTCAAACCTGAAACAAAAATAGAACTGTTTGACCATAATGACCATTGTTATGTTTGGAGGAAATAGGGAAGGCTTGCGAGCCGAATAACACCATCCCAACCGTGAAGCACAGGGGGCAGCATCATGTTGTGGGGGTGCTTAGCTGCAGGAGGGACTGGTGCACTTCACAAAATAGATGGCATCATCTGTAGGAAGATTATGTGGATATATTGAAGCAACATCTCAAGACATCAGTCAGGAAGTTAAAGCTTGGTCACAAATGGGTCTTCCAAAAATGGACAATGACCCCAAGCATACTTCCAGTTTTGGCAAAATGGCAACAAAGTTAAGGTATTGGAGTGGCCATCACAAAGCCCTGACTTCAATCCGATAGAAAATGTGTGGGCAGAACTGAAAAAGCATGTGCGAGCAAGGAGTCCTACAAACCTGACTCAGTTACACCAGCTCTGTCAGGAGGAATGGGCCAAAATTCACCCAATTTATTGTGGGAAGCTTGTGGAAGGCTACCCAAAACGTTTGACCCAAGTTTAAATTGTTTAAGGCAATGCTATCAAATACTAATTGAGTATGTAAACTTCTGACCAACTGGGAATGTGATGAAAGAAATAAAAGCTGAAATAAATCATTCTCTACTATTATTCTGATATTTTACATTCTTAAAATAAAGTGGTGATCCTAACTGACCTAAAACAGAGAATTTTTACTAGGATTAAATGTAAGGAATTGCACAAAACTGAGTTTAAATGTATTTGGTTAAGGTGTATGTAAACTTCCGACTTTAACTGTAGGTATAATTGATCCTAGAGTTAGCCCACTGGCAAATACCAATCAAAAGCATAATTAAATCAACTACACATTTCCTGAAATTGTCAATTGATAGGCAGCCTATGTATTGTCTATTAGAAGGGAGAGAGATCTGGCTCACATCCCACTCCATGAGTTTGGAGACTGCCTCCTCATATTTGTCTGATAATAATCTATGGCATGGGGCAACGGGGACATTCCAGAATTCACATTCAGATCGGTAATAGGTTTTCTAAAGTGATTTGCCATTTAATAAAATATTATACTCGATAACCACATTTGTTTACAATGCGCAAATCATCTACATCGACTCTTTAATTCTTTATAGTTTAAGTTAAGTTATTGAAAAAGTACTAACCGCAGGATAGCCACATTATTAGGAAGCTGCTGGGTGTGTGCACCCTGTGCAGTTTGCTGTAGAAATCTAGCATTTTAAAATGACATATCTAATAAATTGCAGCATCGCACAGCACAAAAAGATCATTGCACAAATTGTAATCATAAGCACTACGCAAATTTCACCAAGTTGGATAAACAACACAAACAACTTCGGAAGCGCAAAACGTACCTATTGAGTTCAGCAAGTAAACGATTGTTCTTTCACCGGGTTAGCAAACAACCACGAAGCAGGCCAGTCAATGTAGAGAGACAGAATCTGCCTTCCGATCGGTCTGCTCCACGGTATTCAATAATAGGCTACTACAAAGCGCAAGCCCCTCCCTTCAAAACATAATCGCACACATCTCTCATATATTTACAGTTGAAGAGCCCTGTGCATTGCCCTTAGTCTGGCCCAAGTGCTGCTTAGGCTATGTATTTAAATAAAAAAAAACACGATGTCAAAAGTCCAAAACTCAGGCCATCACTTCGTAAAAAAGTGAGGAAATAAATGCCGACATTGAAAGTTCTACAACCCCAAATAATCTAAGCAGAAAAAACTGATTTGCTGAATGCCCTTTTTTTGGTTATCCTTCAAGGGGCCTCTGAAAGAAAATCCTCTGTCAGGAAAGATCATGTGAAATGTTAATCTTGGCGAAAAAGGGTACTTCTGCTCAAACAAACACTTAGAGACTGGTGTAAAAGCTATTTAGAAAGGACTCAAAATATCCCCAATTTCAACAGTTTCCTAATTACTTGGGATTAACCAAGTAATAAAGTGAGACTTTGTATTGCAGGGCACCTTTAAACGTTATTTAGACAACATTCTTACTCAATCAGTTATGTAATAGCCTACTTAAAAAAAAATCAATTTGTTTGAGTTCATCATCAGGTACATTTTAGGTGCTGAATTAAAAAGAAAATTAGCATTTTCCGGACTCGAAAATACGTATTTTCCATATGTTGAAATCAGGTGCATTTTAGGTGCTAAATGAAAGGTGAAAATACATATTTTCTGGACATTGAAAATACTTCATTTACAAATGTTCTCAGGGTAAGCACAATAATACTTGTTCAAGCCTCTTAATATAAGAAAGAGGAGCCAACTGAAGACTGCAATATAATATTCATTATTATTCCCATCGGTCATGTGTACAGTGCATTCAGAAAGTATTCAGACCACTTGACTTTTTCCACATTTTGTTACATTACAGCAAAAAATGTATTAAATTGTCCCCACCCCCTCATCTACACACAATAACCCATAATGACAAAGAAAAAAAACTGTTTTTTATACATTTATAAATTTAAAAAAAAAAACAGAAATATGACATTTACATAAGTATTCAGACCCTTTACTCAATACTTTGTTGAAGCACCTTTGGCAGTGATTACAGCCTCGAGTCTTCTTGGGTATGACGCTACAAGCTTGGCACACCTGTATTTGGTGAGTTTCTCCCATTCGTCTCTGCATATCCTCTCAAGCTCTGTCAGGTTTGATGGGGAGTGTCGCTGCACAGCTATTTTCAGGTCTCTCCAGAGATGTTCGAGCGGGTTCAAGTCCGGGCTCTGGCTAGGCTACTCAAGGACATTCAGAGACTTGTCCTGAAGCCACTCTTGTGTTGTCTTGGCTGTGTGCTTAGGGTCGTTGTCTTGTTGGAAGGTGAACCTTTGCCCCAGTCTAAGGTCCTGAGTACTCTTGAGACAGTTTTCGTCAAGTATCTCTCTATACTTTGCTTCATTCAACTTTCCCTCGATCCTGACAAGTCTCCCAGTCCCTCCTGCTCAAAAACATATCCACAGCATTATGCTGCCACCACCATGCTTCACCATAGGGATGGTGCCAGGTTTCCTCCAGACATGATGCTTGGCATTAAAGCCAAAGAGTTCAATCTTGGTTTCATCAGACCAGAGGATCTTGTTTCTCATGGTCTGAGAGTCTTTAGATGTCTTTTGGCAAACTCCAAGCGGGCTGTCATGTGCCTTTTCCTGAGGAGTAGCTTCCATCTGGACACTACCATAAAGGCCTGATTAGTAGAGGCCCTTCTACCCTGATTGCTTAGTTTGGCAGGGCAGCGAGCTCTAAGAAGTATATTGGTGGTTCCAAAATTCTTTCATTTAAGAATGATAAAGGCCACTATGTTCTTGGCGACCTTCACTGTGGAGAAAAGTTTTGGTACCCTTCCTCAAATCTGTGCCTCGACACAATCCTGCCTCGGTGCTCTACGGATAATCCAGTTTTTGCTCTGACGTGAATTGTCAACTATGGGACCTTATATTGACAGGTGTGTGCCTTTCCAAATCATGTCCAATCAATTGAATTTACCACAGGTGGACTCCAATCAAGTTGTAGAAACAGCTCAAGGATGATCAATAGAATAAGATGCAGCTGAGCTGAATTTTTAGTGTCATAGCAAAGGGTCGGAATACTTATGTAAATAAGGTATTTCCATGTATTGTTTTTAATAAATGTGCAAATGTCTCTAAAATTCTGATTTTGCATTGTCATTATGGTACAGTGTGTAATTTGACCAGGATTCTGGAATATGGATGTCACATAAGAAAATGATGAAAATGTCAATTATTCTGAATACTTTCAAAATACACTACTTAAACTCACTTTTCAAACGCATTAAACCATCAGTGATGCTATTCACAATAGTATACCTTACTAAATAAATCAACACACCACTTCAATTACAATAACATTGTCAGTAACGGTTACAGAATGTTGTTTTTTTCTTGCTATGACTGTGATATGCTGTTATTTATCTACCTTAATTGAATGCACTAAGTCGGCCTGGATAAGAGCGTCTGCTGACTGACCAAAATGTAAATGTAAAAACAAACAATTGCAAATCATGCTGGGAATTATTCTAATGAGTTCCACCTCCAAACACATACACATTTGGTCTATGCGGACCAGGTCTATGCGGACCAGGTCTATGTAAATCAACAATTCACAAATAGAAATCATTTTCCACAAATGTAAATCACCAATCCACAAATGTAAATCACTTTCCACATATGTAAATCACCAATCCACAAATATAATTCATTTTCCACATATGTAAATCACCAATCCACAAATGTAAATCACCAACCAATCCACAAATGTAAATCACTTTCCGCAAATTTTAATCACCAATCCACAAATGTAAATCAACAATCCACAAATAAACATGGCTTTCCACTAATGTAATTCGCTATCCACAAACAAACAACTTTTGATTTGTATTTGTAAATCAAGGGCCTTAAGTAAAATGACTGGCATAAAGATTTGAACATAAGAGAGACTTGTGCAAACATGACAGAGATGGCTAACCTGCAACTCTGTATTTGGTAGCGCTTAGGTCACCTGACTTTTGGCAGGGATTTACGACAAGAAAATGATAAGAAGTTCTCATGCGTAGACAAGAAGTTCTCACACATTGAAAAAAGTTATCACGGTAGAAAATGATTTGTAGTCGTAGAAAAAAAGTTCTCATGTGTATAGAAAAAGTTCTCACGTGTAGAAAACGATTTGTAGACGTAGAAAAAAAGTTTATCCCTGCAGGCGGTTACTGAGTCCGAGGTGCTAAAGGAGGTCCTTAAACTTGACCCCAAAGAAACATCTGGGTCAGATGGTTTAGACCCTTTCTTCTTTAAGGTTGCTGCCCCTATAATGGCCAAACTTATCTCTGAACTTTTTAACCTGGCTCTCCTCTCTGGGGAGGTTCCCATTGCTTGGAAGGCAGCCACAGTTAGTCTTTTATTTAAAGGGGGAGATCAAGTTGATCCTAACTGTTCTAGGCCTATTTCTATTTTGCCCTGTTTATCAAAAGTGTTGGCTTTCTTGACTTGTCTATAGTATTCTCTCTGGTATGCAATCTGGTTCCCACTCAGGTTATGGATGTGTCACTGCAACCTTAAAGGTCCTCAATGATGTCACCATTGCCCTTGATTCTAAGCGATGTTGTGCTGCTATTTTATTGACCTGGCCAAAGCTTTTGGTACGGTAGACCATTCCATTCTTGTGGGCAGGCTAAGGACTATTGGTGTCTCTGAGGGGTCTTTGGCCTGGTTATAAAGTTATAACATCTGCTGTCTCAGCCACTGCCTGTCACCAAGGGTGTACCCCAAGGTTCGATCTTAGGTCCCACGCTCTTCTCAATTTACATCAACAACATAGCTCAGGCAGTAGGAAGCTCTCTCATCCATTTATATGCAGATGACACAGTCTTATACTCAACTGGCCCCTCCCCGGATTTTGTGTTAAATGCTCTACAACAAAGCGTTCTTAGTGTCCAACAAGCTTTCTCTGCCCTTAAACTTGTTCTGAACACCTCCAAAACAAACGTCATGTGGCTTGGTTAGAAGAATGCCCCTCTCCCCACAAGTGTGATTACTACCTCTGATGGTTTAGAGCTTGAGGTAGTCACCTCATACTAGTACTTGGGAGTATGTTAGACAGTACACTGTCCTTCTCTCAGCAGATATCAAAGCTGCAGGCTGAAGTTACATCCAGGCTTGGTTTCCTCTATCGTAATCACTCCTCTTTCACCACAGCTGCCAAACTAAACCTGATTCATATGACCATCCTACTCACGGTGGATTATGGAGAAGTAATTTATAGATCGGCAGGTACTGGTGGTTGGGGAGCGATGGGCAACGATGCTTCGAGGGTGACTTGTCAATGTGTGCAGAGGGTCCCTGGCTCAAGCCAGGTTTTGGCGAGGAGAGGGACGGAAGCAATACTGTTACAAAGTCTGATTCCTACACCTCCCCTCTACTTTTCGCATGCCTCTCCTGTGGGAATGGTTAGAGGCCTCAGGAAAACATATGTCTCCTTAATGCTCATCATCTGTGCAACATGAGACAGCGGATGGATTACAATAATTTACAATGTATGACATATCCTTCACATTTAGTGGTGCTATCACACTGGCCAACTAATTCAACTATTTGGGTGATGAACGGGGTGTACACCGCAATAGTGTGGCAAACATAGAGTTATCTAGGGTTAGGGTTTTGATTATTTACGTTGGACATACGATGGGTACACATATGGTTAACATGTTATGGTTACCGTACTATAATTTATGCGGCCTTGAAAGGCAGGCATCAGCATGGCCGAACGAGGGGCTGCCAGCGATTTTATAGAAATCGCTTTCTGTGGGCACAAACATTTTTTTACACGACTGCAAATTGCTTTCTCCCGTGATAACTTTTTTCTCCTGTGTGAGAACTTCTTGTCTTTTTCTTGTCGTCAAATCCCTGCCCAAAGTCAGGTGACCTAAGCGCTTCCCAATATGGAGTTGCAGATTTGCCATATCTGTCATGTTTGGCATCTCTCTCCTATGTGCAAATCTTTATGCCGGTCATTTTACTTAAGGCCCTCGATTTACAAATACAAATCAAAAGGTGTTTGTTTGTTTATGGTGAAGGCATTTGTGAATAGCGATTCACATTTGTGGAAAGTGATTTACATTTGTGGATTGGTTTTTTCACATTTGTGGATTGGTGATTTACATTTGTGGATTGGTTTTTTCACATTTGTGGATTGGTGATTTACATTTGTGGATTGGTGATTTACATTTGCGAATACATTTGGCATGATATTGATCCCATACAGGGCCCTTAGTAATCAAGCATTTCAGAATTACTCCTAGGAATTGAGAATAAAGTATGACAGTGACCTAATTTACTCACCGCTCAGAGTATGACATAAAAGGTCTCTCCTATTTTCAGCTATGACTAGTAGTTAGTCTTGTGAGTTGATCTCAGTTGTTTGTTTTGTAGGCTATTCAATGTCTTGTTTTTATTGTCATATTAAAATGTAATCGTCATAAAATATAATTATAATGGTGTCGGACAATTGTGAAATTGGTTATTAGGACTATTTAGGTGAAATAATACTCGCCGGCAAACAGGCGCATGAAAGGTTGGCAATGTGGTGAGAGATAGGCTAATCAAACTCACCAAATTAGTTTGAGAGGATATTATGAACAGCTGTCGCACATGAACCTCTTTACATAGAACTACCAATCCCTTTTCCGTTTCCAGCCTTTTTAAACACAACGTGTCATATTATGCATCATGGAAATAAAAAGAAAACCGACTGGTGGGAGGAGGAAAGTCAATTTGCACTGCAAGTTGATAAATACAGAAGTATTATCAAGGTTACATTTTGTCATACATTGACCAGCCAGCACAGGAAGGAATCCGAATCAATAAATAGCACATTCCATTTGTTCTGTAAGAACTGCTGAAGAATGTGAAAAACACTGGTACACCATCCTATCAAAATGTAGGTTGGAGATGACCAACTTCTGCAGGGAAACAGAAAAAACAGGTAGGCCTGAGTTCAGTTGCTATGTTATGCACACTGTTAAGTAGACTATTTTGTTGTCTAAAGGGTATTCTCTGCATTTAGGAGGTGGCCCTCCACCTAAACCCCTCAGTGCCATTGCTGAATGTGTGTTTATCTACCTGGGTCGCTCAAATGTGACCATCTGGTGCATTGGAGAGGGCCAAGCTGCTGCCTTTTTGAGGGTCAATGAGCAGGACAATAAGTAGGATTTAAGCTTACTGTTGAATTTCAAACACTTTTGTTCACATTATATTTTGATTAACATTTTTTTTTAAATTGGACATAAGTAAGCTAAACTGAAAACAATAATTATGTTGTTGCAGCTCATCTCTAGCTCCTGCATCTGGCCCAGCGTCTGAGGGGACCTCCACCTCACTGTTGCTGCAGGACATCCATCCACCAGCAGCTCCCTGGAAGGTTTGGTTCCAACAAACTACGAAAAGGACATTGCTCAGCTGCAATGGGAGAAAGTGTTGTGCTTGCAGGAAGAATATTACTCTCTTACAATAAAAAAGCTTAAGAAATAATATGGTGTGTTTATTTGTTCACAGTAATCTTTTTTGTTAGCCCACTATGGCATGTCTGTATTGTGCTTTCCAACTCCTTAGGTTAAAGTTCATCTGTAGCCAGTGGCGATTTTACCATGTACATCATGGTGTGGCAAAAAAAGTGGGATGCATGCCAGCAAAGCCAAAAATACAACACTAAACAATACATGAATTGCACTATAATGGTGTCAAACGGTGCCCACAAACTGTTAGAGCCTACATAAAGCTGTCCCAACAGCAGAGTTCCAAAAGCAGTCCCTACACCTTACCTGGCTTTCAGCAGAGCCTTGTCTGGCAGCAAAACAGTTCATTCAGCCTCATTTACTGCCTTTAAAAAAAACATAGCTGATATGGCTGACTTGCTTAAACAAATGTGGCTTCTAATGACAATTGAGATGTATAAATGATGGCATAATTTGACGACAAGCTATTTGTTCAGCACTTTTGAAATGTACAGAATTCAGAACATGGGCCGTTCTTACAGTATACTACTATCAGTAGCACTGTCAAAGATATACGCACACACTGGCCACAAACGATGTGTTTACAATACCGCGTTGGTGAAAATAGACCAAATTATTAGGGTGAGGCACATGGGCTCCTAACAGCTTACTACACAACATACACTCAGTATTACTTTCTTCTCTACAGTACACATATCTCTCTGGCATCCTACATAATTTATGAAGCAGCATAAGACATTTTTGGACTCACGTTGTTGTGATTTACTTGAACAGGAAAGTGGCGCGGCTTTCCTTTGTGGGCAAATTTTGTCATCAAAGAGAAAGATGCCAAATTCACAATTTGCGAGTTGAATGACCATTCAAAACGTATTATTCCAGACTTCCCAGTTGCAATGCTTGCAGTTAGCCACTGTCACCGATTCCTTACAAACCACACATTGTTGAAATTGTGATCTCCAAATTGTTGTGTAATGTTCATGTCCAATGGCCGATACGTTTTATGTATATTTTCTCTTCATTATTTCTCTTCAAATGACAAGGATTAAAAAGGATTTGCCAGTAGACTTGATTCACGATGATGACTACCGTTCAAAAGTTTGGGGTCACTTAGAAATGTCCTTGTTTTTGACAGAGAAGCACATTTTTCATCCATTACAATAACATCAAATTGATCAGAAATACAGTGTAGACATTGTTAATGTTGTAAATGATTGTTGTAGCTGGAAATGGCTGTTTTTTAATTGAATATTTACATAGGTGTACAGAGGCCCAATATCAGCAACCGTCACTCCTGTGTGGCACATTGTGTTAGCTAATCCAAGTTTATCATTTTAAAAGGCTAATTGATCATTAGAAAACCATTTTACAATTATGTTAGCACAGTTGAAAACTGTTGTCCTGATTAAAGAAGCAATAAAACTGGCCTTCTTTAGACTAGTTGAATATCTGGAGCATCAGCATTTGTGGGTTTGATTACAGGCTCAAAATGGCCAGAAACAGAGACTTTCTTCTGAAACTCGTCAGTCTATTCTTGTTCTGAGAAATGAAGGCTATTCCATGCGAGCAATTGCCAAGAAACTGAAAATCTCCTACAGAGCTGTGTACTACTCCCGTCACAGAACAGCGCAAACTGTCTCTAACCAGAATAGAAAGAGAAGTGGGAGGCCCCGGTGCACAACTGAGCAAGAGGACAAGTACATTAGAGTGTCTAGCTTGAGAAGCAGACGCCTCACAAGTCCTCAACTGGCAGCTTCATTAACTAGTACCGGCAAAACACCAGTCTCAACGTCAACAGCGATGAGACGACTCCAGAATGCTGGCCTGATAGGCAGATTTGCAAAGAAAAAGCCATGTCTCAGACTGGCCAATAAAATTAAAAGATTAAGATGGGCAAAAGAACACAGACACTGGACAGAGGAACTCTGCCTAGAAGGCCAGCATCCCGGATTCGCCTCTTCACTGTTGACGTTTCCAGCTACAACAGTCATTTACAACATTAACAATGTCTACACTGTATTTCTGATCAATTTGAAATTATTTGAATGGACAATTTTTTTTGCTTTTCTTTCAAAAACGAGGACATTTCTAAGTGACCCCAAACTTTTGAACGCTAGTGTATATATATATTTTTTACATTGTTTGCAGACTTATACGTGACATGTATTAATGCCAAAATAACATGCAAAACAGGCGAGCCCCCCATCCCCCCCCCCCCAGAAAAAAAATATATGTATACATTGGGTCCGCCCCATCTGCCCTGAATGACAGGTTGCCACTGTCTGTAGCTAGATATTGGGTTCTGCACGACCCTTCTAATTTACTGACTGACACAGCACCAAATCACTGTGTGGAGCACAGGAGGTCGGTGGCACCTTCATTTGGGGGGACGGGCTCGTGGTAATGGCTGGAGGGGAATCAGTGGAATGGTTTAAAATTCACCAAACACATGGTTTCCACGTGTTTGATGCCATTCCATTAGCGCGGTTCCAGCCATTATTATGAGCCGTCCTCCCCTTAGCAGCCTCTGGTGTGGAGAGCCTACCTTAAGTGAAGGTTGGCAAAGGGCTGGCCGAAAAACGTTCCCTCTCCACCTATGGCACTGGGGCGCGCATCGTTATCGTCATCGTCTCCTTCACTGTCATTGTCAGTTTCTGGGTTTCCATCGTCGGTAAGGTAGAGGGATCAGCCGTAGTTTGAAGATGTTGTATAATGTAGATAGGTTAGCAGACAACGTCACAAACGATGCGTAAGCTTCAATGGGGCAGAGGTCCGTGTGTTGTTGTGATTCTGGATGGCCAGAAAGCTAGCAACAATGACAAGAAACTGCCATGTGAGAAATCGTAAGTGACTTGTTTCCGCTCATCTCGTTCTTGATACCATGTCTTGTTTTGAGGTGTTTTGATTTTATGTCAATGCTAATACGTCCAAAATTCGCTAGCTAGCTAACCGACAACTGTAATGATGAATTTGAGAGACAACAAGTGCTCATTGTGCAAATGTATTTATGTTTTCAATAAACATTGAAGAGGAAATATAGTTTCTACGTTGTCAACAATCTGTCAACCCTGTCAGTTTTGCCCACATAGTTGCGCACGCCATCCCATTATTATGTGGCAGACCATCCTTGAGCTGTGATGCACCTCTCCATGGAGTACATGAAATCTCCTCTTCCACTCTCCTATTCCCCTTTCTACCAGGCTCCTTGGGATCTTGTGAGCCCTCCTGATAAAAACATATTTACATGTCATTTTATATAGATTAACATTTGAAATATGCTGAGACAAAAATCCACTAAAACAAATGTTTGGCCCAAAGTCCATTACAACAAATGTTTGGTCTATTGCCTCACCTGTTTATAATTGAGCTGAGAGAGGTCGTAGGAAAGGGGTCAGCAGCCATCTCCTCTGGGGGTACCCCTTGTCACCATGCAGGTGACATCCAGGGGGAACAATATTGCGCTCAAACAGCATTGAGCACTCCGGAGTCATGTGTAGACCCAGGCCAGTTGGCTACAGCGTCAAGCAACATATAGACTGCATTAAAAAACACTTGGGTGTTAATACTGTGGTACAGCCTTCGATTGATGAACGTGTCTTCATCCATGTGTTGGGCAATGATTTTGATGTGGGTACAATCAATGACG
The DNA here is from genome assembly GCF_057628025.1 of Oncorhynchus mykiss. Lineage (NCBI taxonomy): Eukaryota > Metazoa > Chordata > Actinopteri > Salmoniformes > Salmonidae > Oncorhynchus > Oncorhynchus mykiss. The sequence continues at coordinate 53,938,728 of NC_143036.1, forward strand.
CCAACAACCCCCGGAAAACCAGCGATTGGCATGAAAAAAAGCTTGTTTTTGAAGAATCTGGCGTTGAGTGGTGGGAGAATCAATGAACCGCCGGATGATTTCAGGTCCCGTAAGTGCCACCAGGGTTTGACAGGTTGCTCTGCTCACAGTAGTCTGTGATGGACCCAAATCATCGCTGTTACACCGTTGCATTTTTTCCTGTTGCCAGGAAGTGTAAAGTCAGGATTACTTTGATGTCTGCCGTGAGAGCACACGGTCGTCCAGTAGGTGGAGAAGTAGCATCACGGACAAGGTCAGTCACATAAAGCATCCCTATCTAACCAGTATTTTTAGATTAAATTGGCATTATTAAACTTTTTTTAAACATCCCTCCTCTAACTAAATGTGCGTGCTTTCTTTCGTCTCCATGCATCCATCTTCTGACAACTCCTAACCGGTTAGGACACTTCTCAAGCTCACATCAATGCACCCTGAGATATGAGTACTTTTATGTCATAGGAATGTTGAAAACATGCTCTTACTCCTATGCGTAAATGTACTGTGGAACCGCATTTTTGGACGGTTTCCAACTCTGAGACGCTTGGTAACTACAGTCCCAGATCCCAACCTGAATTAATATTAGACGTCTAGGCGAGGGCTCTCCAACCCTGTTCATGGAGAGCTACCATCCTGTAGGTTCTCTCTCCAATCCTAATCTAGCACACCCGATTCTAATAATTATCTGGTTGATAAACTGAATCAGGTTCATTACAACTGGGGTTGGAGTAAAATCCTCAGGAGGGCAGCTCTCCCGGAATAGGGTTGGACAGCCCTGGTTTTGGCTAAGTTTCATAAGTTTGAACATCACAGTATAGTATGGCACAGTTTAGTACAGTAGAGTAAGTACAGTGCTGTACGGTACGGTATGGTACAGTACAGGACAGTATAATTTTATTCAGTAAAGTACAGTACGGTACAGTGCAGTAGAGTTTATTAGGGTACAATACACTATACTTAAATTTTCTTTACTGTACTCTAGTGTGCTCTACTGTATTGTACTGTGATGTGCTCTACTGTACTGTACTGTACAGTATTTTTCTTTACTGTACTGTTTACTGTAATGTACTGTACTCTGCTGTGCTCTACTGTACTGTAATCAATCAACCAATCAATCACATTCATTTATAAGGCGCTTTTACATCAGCTGATATCTCAAAGTGCTTATACAGAAACCCTGCCTAAAACCCCAAACAGCAAGCAATGCAGATGTAGTTGCACGGTGGCTAGGAAGAACTCCCTAGAAAAGACAGGAACCTAGGAAGAAACCTAGAGAGGAACCAGGCTCTGAGGGGTGGCCAGTTCTCTTCTGGATGTGCTGGTTGGAGATTATAAGAGTATATGGCCATTAAGGCCAGATCGTTCTTCAAGGTGTTGAAACATTCATAACTGACCAGCCGGCTCAAATAACAATCAAAGTGGTTGTAGAGGGTGCAACAGGTCAGCACTTCAGGAGTAAATGTCACCTGGCTTTTCATAGCCGAGCATTCAGAGGTTGAGACAGCAGTTGCAGTAGAGAGGGAGGGAGAGAGAGAGAGAGGGAGGGAGGGAGAGAGAGAGGGAGAGATAGGGTCGAACACAGCAGGTTCGGGACCAGGTAGCACGTCCGGTGAACAGGTCAGGGTTCCATAGCCGCAGGCAGAACAGCTGAAACTGGATCAGCAGTATGACTAGATGGACTTGGGATGGGGACAGCCAGGAGTCATCAGGCCAGGTAGTTCTGAGGAATGGTCCTAGGGCTCAGGTCCTCCGGGATGGGAGAGAAAAAGAGAGAGATGGGAGAATTAGACGGAGCTGTACTGTGCTGTCCAAACTTGTGAAACATGGATGTCTATGATTGGTTCAGATTTGTTCAGGTTTGGACCAGACCAAATCTGAACCAATTATAGACGTCTTTGTTTGGGTCAAATATACGCCGGTCCGGACGTCTGAGGACGTTGAAATCAAGGCGGGTCCGGACAGGACCAAAAAAAGACGTTGCCGTCTGTAAATGCTTAGTGGGTTGGTAAGGAGCCTCCACCCCATAATAAAACAATAGAGCCAGTGTTCTGCAGATTAATATGAGATAGCAGAAGGGCATCTCTGCTCTTTTGTTCTCCTCTTAAAACAATGATATTATAGACAAAGGCTGTATTTAAGCAAATTAGGCCACTGACCCAGAAAAATACAGTACATGCATATTAATTCTCTATTGCACATGTTAAGTCATAATCCATACACTTACGGTATAAGAAATATGTTGTGTGTGTGTGTGTGTGAGTGAGTGCCACTTTATGTGTGTGACAAAGTGTTTGTTCGTTAGATTTTGTAATGCTCTGTATGAACAGAATTCCAATCAACCTTGCTCACATCGGACAAATTCAGCAAACACAAAATATGATTGTTTGCTCCCTGCGTAAATCGAGAAAAAGTCCCAGGTGTTTAACCTCAAGGTAGAGAATTCAGACAGGCACATTTCCCCTTCTCCTTTACTCACAAATTCCTAGCCCCACAAATCCCCAACCTCCACTATTTTCATGCAAAGCCACTCTCATGCATAATTTGATTGCTAAAGATATGATTTAGCCCGAGGCATATTAATACAGTAGTTGTTTTAATAACATGGAGCTCTGCAGGGTGTTGTTGTTCATGCCATAATTACATCGTGATCTCAGGTGCTGGTTTATGCTATATCAAATCAAATGACATTTTATCGGTCACATGCCCTCGTAAACAACAGGTGTAGACTAACAGTGAAGTGCCTACAGGCCCTCCCCAACAATGCAGAGAGATCGAAAATTGAGAAATAATAGTAAAGTCAAGCACGTCATGATAAAAGTAGAGTAATGAGAGTAATGAGTAACTTGGCTATGTACAAGGGGTACCAGTACCGAGTCCATGTGCAGGGGTACGAGGTCATTGAGGTAGATATGTACATACTACTAAGAATAAAGTAACAGATATAGTCAATAGTAGCAGCAGCGTATGTGATGATTCAAAAAAGTTGGTGCAAAAAGGGTCAATAGTCCGGGTAACTATTTGGTTAACTTTTGAATGACCTCTACAGGATTGGTGGGACGGTTGAGCTAACGTAGGCTAATGCAAATAGCATGAGGTTGTAAGTAACAAGAACATTGTGGAAAGGTTGTTACAAAGTTGTAGTGGATTTGGTGTGCTTAGCCTCAACACAAGCACGGCAAGTGACAGCATAGTAGATCAACAAAAAAGACTCTGTACTCGAAAAATGTGTCACATTGTCATTCATGAATGAACACTGTAATTGAACCAGAAGTTCTAAATGAAACTGAATAAAGCATGAACACAACATCCATCCATGTGCTTAATCTCCCAAATCCCCCACAGCTCTCGTGAAACCCAAGCCCCTTCTGTGGATACTCTATTTTTATTTTTTTTAAAGCTGCATGATGAATTCGTATATGGGACTGAACATATCCCTGCTCCATCCCCCCTATGACCTCCCTCTATGGCTAATTTCCACTCTGCATTATATCAAATGATTTATTATGATCAATTACATGTAGCGTGTTACGGGCCCACAGAGAGATTAGAAGGCCTAGCGGTGACCCACCTGGCTCAGTTTCCACCTCTTCTACATGTCAAGGTGCACCAGAACACATCCCTGGGGGACACCTTCATCCCCAGCTATAAGGCTAAAGCACATACAGAGAATCCATCTTACTTACATCTTCAGCTCTATACCTAATGTAAACTTGAGCCTTCATGCCCAAATTGGACAGAATTGTGGCAGAGAATATAAAACGTTGAACATGGAATGTGGTTGAATAATGTTAGTTGTTCCCATACGTTACAGTGGAGTTTAATAATGAAACTGAAAAATGACGCCGCAGTTGTTGACTAATCTGACATAAATTAGGGTGTTTTCACATATAGTCCACTTTAAAAGAACCAATATCAGTCCTTTTTAAAGTGAACTCTGGGGTAAAGAAAAGCCCTTACCTTTGAATGAGTACTCAACTCTTTTGTCAGTTCACTTCACCTATTTTGTGGGCCGAGTCCTCTTTGCATTCACATTGTTATGTTTAGAAAATAACTAAGATCGTTTTACAACATGCATTCTGGGTTTTTACAAAGTGCAGGACAAGCCATTCAATCAGAATGTGTTATCGGACATCTAGATATACCTACTTATATTTTGGAAATCAAATCAAATGTATTTATATAGCCATTCGTACATCAGCTGATAACTCAAAGTGCTGTACAGAAACCCAGCCTAAAACCCCAAACAGCAAGCAATGCAGGTGTAGAAGCACGGTGGCTAGGAAAAACTCCCCAGAAAGGCCAAAACCTTTCTGCTGCAGAATAAATAATACTGTAATTGTACACTCAAGGTAGGCTACTGCCCCTTTTAAGAGCTAGAATAGATGTTGTGATTAGGTTGTCTTCTCACACTATTCAAACCACACAATCAATAAACAGTTTATGAATCTCTCTTAACCTATAGATCACATATTGCAAACAAATAATCTGAACTAAAAACTAATTTTGGAATATCTGCGCGTCCTTGACAATCGATAAGCAATATCCATAAACAACACACGTTTTTTTCCGCGAACCTGCAAATCATCATCTTCTCTCTTTAGTGGCACCAATGTGAGGGTTTATGGCAGGGGAAGCGGTGTTGCAGTAGTCTAGTGTGTGGTGCGGGAATAATGAAAAGCGAACCTTTGGGAGCTCTGTGTTCAGTGCTTGACCTAAAAAAAGGGAACCGGACCGCGGAATTCAAGCGCACCGAATTCAGACCACCTCTCGAGATGGTCTCAAGTTCGGTTCGCTTCAGGGCTCTTTTGAGGTGTCGGAGTTCCTTTGAAGTGTTCACACTGCACAATTTTTTTTTGCGAACTGATATCGCAAACATTGTCTGAAAGGGGTCAAGTGGGAAAACACCCGTACTTAACTCGTGATGAAACGGGACAATGAGGTTTATATCATTTGATGTATGAAGCCTACGCGCAGGTGCATCTTAAATCACACGAAGCAGCACAGCCCGTTACAGTAACTGAGCCATCTCCATCCCGAGCAGGTGGGGAGCCATCACCATGACAAGGAGGAGGCTTCAGAGACGTCTGATGCTGCATTCTTAAATCACATTGCAGAAAGATACTGTCAAGTGTGATGGGCCCTGGCACGCGCCCAACATAGCCTATCCTCCATAGGAAGCGCCAATAAAACATCCCACTAACTCAGGAGGATGACCACTCCTCCACACATCTGCTGAGTTTGTTCTCTTTCAGCATGGGCTTCAGGTCACTACTTTCATTGGGCCTTAAGGAGCATCTCCCCCATGGCCCTCTGGTGATCGTGCCCTGTCGACTGATGCCCATAAATGGCAGCCTGGGTAGTTAGTTCTGACAGAATGATTTCAACAACCTCCCTAGTGGGTAACCCTTGTTTATTGTCATTTAAGGAAATGTCACTAAGTTGGTATAGAAACCATGCATTTTACAAGGCGACTGCTGAAAGGAAATATTACACTGGCAAGGATCGCCAGACGTGGAAGAGAGAGCAATGAACTACTTCTTTTATAGCAAAGTAGATTTCCCACACTTCAATGTAGCCTAGCCATTTAGTGTATCTTACAAGCCTGGCCAAGCAGTCTATTGATGCTGTATGCGCCCATCAAAGCGTTGCAGGCCGCTGCATGTTGAGCAATTCATTTTAATACCAGCCCTTTACACGTACTCAAAGTGGATCTTAAGCCTTGTTTCTGGATTTGTTTTCAGTCTACAGTGACACACAGTACAGAAACAGACAATACACCTGTTGAAGTCATTCCTGCAGTCCAGTCAGAGCAAGGTCACGTATAACATCGTGTGGGGATGTTTGATATTACCACGGAGCCCGCATCTGCTTTCATCCAAAACAGGGCCGTCTGTTAATCATAAAACGTAAAGACGACTTTATTAGAGGAGTATCAGCAACCCAAAGAATCACATTGTACAGTAAATAGAAACAAAATGGATAGAGTGTCTCTGTCTCCCACAACAAATGGGATACCGCATGTTTATAGTTTTAGAGCCCCTGTCAGACATTGTAAATGTTTACTCCCATCACATTTGCCTCGACCATTTTCCTACCAGCACAAGCAAATGTGTCTCATGCCAAAGAGAGCTGTGGAAAGGGTTAGGGACAGTAGCTGTCCTTTATCACAGAAAAAAAACTATAACACATCACTGCCATATAAAAATGAATGCATATTTGCAGACGCGTGCTGCTTGACTTCCCCCACCCTTTGTGGCCCGATGGCAGGTTTACACACCTACCTCACACTTCATACTGTACCATCTGTAATGATCTGCAGAGAGGATGCGTTGTTCCATACTGCCTTTCCCTTCCTCTAGCCAGCTCGTTCTCCGCAAAACATTGCCCCCCCCTCTCCAATACAGCTCTATGGACTTAAGACACTCTTATGACCATTTGTAGCAGCGTATTGGTCGCAGTATGGTACCCATTTTAGAAAACGCTTATGTTTATGTCTTCTGAATTTACCAGTTTCGTTCTCTTTAATGGTATAATTCACCGGAACTACACGACTATTCAAACGTCTCATTACTTTGTTAGTAGTCTTTGGCCCAGGGGAGATTGTGATCATCAAGATGATTAATGACTTTGCCATTGATAACCAAAGATCAGTGGTAGTGAATGATACCCCCAGGTGTCATTTGTAAGCACAAACCACCCACAGGTCAACTTTTAAATGAAAGGGTAATGCTATAACACACCCTAGTGGTGATAAGATTGAACTGAAGTGACAGAGGTGAAAATGGCAACCTTGGTTAAATAGTACAATAGCTTGTCTATAGTGTCACCCACAGCCTGAAAGGAGAACTGCTCTTGAAAATCCAACACTACACATTCAGTGGCTTATCCATGTAATTAATAGCATCTACACTGTATGTGTTTTTAAGATTTTCGTATTGCATTATGGCAAAAGTAAACAACATGAAAGAGAACCAACTTCATCATCTTTTTTTAAAATCATAAATATTGGCAGATAAACCAAAACAGAATAATTTGTGTTTTAATAACAAACTGGAATTGAATATTTACAAAATGAACTAATATGATGAGTATTATTAGGTTGTTCCACATTTGACTATTTTCTCTTGATAGGAATCAAAATCATGTAGCCCACACTAAATAGTTTTTAATAAAAATATTGATTAGTTCTCACAGTCTTTATAGTTCCCTCAGTCTTTAGTGTAAAATACCTCACACTTCATACTTTCCCCCAAAACACAATCTCACTGCAAAAAATATATTTTTCGGGAAAATCCAAAATAAAAATTAGTAAACAATCAGGCAATGCAGCCACAGATCTCTACAGAGCCAGTGCATTTGTAACTGTTTTAGCTATTGAAAAGCTTCTTTCTGCCCTCCATTCCAGACATGGACTCCACATTCTTCCGCCAGTCACCTGGGTCCGCTTTCTGTGAAGAGAATGGACAGTCCTTCAAATGTAACCAATTAAGAAAAACATCTTATTTACAATGACGGCCTGGTTGCCATGGTCACGTACAGTATGGATGATCAAACACAACTCAGACACAGCAAACAAGACCAATGAACTCTGTATCTTGATCAACGTCACTTGAATCAAACCTTTACCCAAATGTGATGAATTATTTGGACGAAGTACCCATTAGTACCACGTGTTTGTGTACATCGTACAAAGAAAACACAGTGCCAGCTGAAACAGAGCTGTAAACTATGACATTACCAGAAGCCATTGTATGTTTATTTCTAAACTTCCCAGTCTTACCTCCTCTTCCTTCTTGTCCTTCTTGACTGTCTTCAGGTTGGACTTGAAGTCCGCCTTGGAGCTGAGTTTGGCCTCAGTCAGAGCCCCCAGCATAGCGTCGGCAGACTTCTTGACCCTTTTGAGGTTAGGTCTCTTCCCCCCTTTCAGCTCGTTGATCTTTGCATTCAGGTCCACGAGCTGAGATGTACATACAGCCAAAAGGTTCACTCTCCCGTACCCTTATAAACTAAGCGTGTTGCCATTTAGGGTCTTGGCATTTCAATGAAAATCAAAATGCTTTTATTTGAAAAAGAAATAATTTTGTGGCACTTTTGGAACTTGTAGAATATTGAAATCACCAATAGAAGTCAGCATAAAAATGGTTGTCTTCAACGAAATACACTTTGAGGCACTTTCATAGATCTCAGGTAACTTCAGGTAACTGTCCCAAGACTCATTTAATTTACATGACAAAAAAAACAAACCTCTTTCTCATTCTTGAGCACTTTTGCTTCGATATCATATCGTGCCTCATCCACTGTGTCACATTTCCTGTGCAGTTCCTTACAGAGCTCCTGTGAAGAAAAAAGACTCAGTCATCTATAAACCACCAAAGACTGTTGAGAAAGTACTGTGGGAGGATGCATCAAACAAACTACAAAAGCCACTACTTTAAAATTCCACTCACTCATCAATGAGAAAGGTAGAAGGGTGCTACAATTTTTATTTTGACACGTCTAAACAAAAATGGAGATGCTGTTCTTTACCAACAGCACACCAGGGAATAAGTCCAGACAATGTAAGCTTGGATGGCTACTATCTGCACACCAAACAGCATCTTATTCCCTACTACTTTTGACCAGAGTCAAAGATGTATAAAGATACCATCTTGTTACAATTAAAAAATACTCTAAAGACCAATGTATTAAAATGAAATAGCGAAAACCTTTTCAAGGTACATAATCAAAACACAGCTAATTTAGGTATTGTCGAAATACATTTGCAACTAGACGCCTTCACTACAACAACATTATCAGTAATGGTAACATCTTTATTTTATTTATTTTCTATGATTGTGATATGTGGTTGTTTATCTACCTTAGTTGAATGCACTGACTTTAAATTACTCTGGAGAAGAGTGTCTGCTAAATGAGAAAAATGTAAAAAGAAACAATTGCAAAGCACACTGGGTATTAGTTTTGGCCTTGTTTCGGGGGAGGAGCTCATTAGAATAATTCCCTGCATGCTTTGCAAGTGTTACTTTTTGGACAATTACATATTGATCATTTACCAGACACTTTTATCACACCATAGTGCCAACAGACTTCTGATACCAATGCAGGTTGGCCAAAAAAATTGTGAACCGCTATAAAAAAAACGATATTTTTACAAAAAAAAGTAAAAAAATAAAATAAAAAAAAGCAGGTCTCAAAAGTACTGTATCTTGTTACAAAATACATTGGATTGTAGTTCAGGCCAGTGAAATACAAATGACAAATTTAAATACGGCCCACCTCTGACCAGAGCCATATACCAGAGCCATATACACTCAATAGAAGTGCAAGATGACAATAGAAGTGCGAGATGGCGCCGACAGAGATGGTCGCCTCGCTTCGAGTCCTTAGGAAACACTATATAGGTACTTGAACCTTGGGCCTTAGAGTTATGTTAGTGTACCTGAAGCTCTTGCACAGATAGGCCGGAGAGTTTCAGCGGTGGTACTCTCTCGCTCAAGACGCTTTCCCTCTCTGTCACCTTGTTGCTTTGCTCCTGGACCAGCAAGACCCCAGCTTTCTTCAGCAGTTTTTGCTATAGGGAAACATGGCTGAACAACTTAATGATAAGACAATACAATTGATAGTTCAACTGATGTGCAAAATGTTGTGTTTTCAAGTGTTTTTGGACCTTTACTTCAGTTTTGGTGAACATGATTTTCAAGGCACTTGTATGTTGTTGGTGTTGTTGTTGTTGTGTGTGTACAGATGTAGGATCTTAATTGGATCATTCTTTGGTGCTGAGAATTTTGTGATATACATAAAGTCACTGAAAACCCACACTAGCACACAGTTATATTAACAATATTGCACTTTTCATCCAGCCTACTTTTGTCAAGGTAATAGCCTAACCACCTATCAAGCAACATTATGGACTAAAGCAGGGGTGTCAAACTAATTTTGCCCCGGGGCCCACATTCGGTCTTCAATGAGGTCCGGAGGGACGCACTGAAAATGTGTTATATTTCCTCACCGTCAAAATGTGAACATTTTGGGCCGGATCCAGATTATTTGCTGTGACAATATGCTGTAGGTCAAATTAAGATCCTACATCTGAACATGTGTACGAGTCATATGCAGCCTGCTAAACGTACATGTGCCATCAGTACCGTGAATAAAGTTTATTTTTCACTTCCATACAGGCCGACCTACCTTCAGCAGTAACCTGCGAGTCGCTGAGTACTTTGTCTTTTTCTGGAAGAGAGAGATATGAGACATAACAGGTATATAATAGGCTCATTACAGTCGCTAATGATGTTAGCACATCTTCATATGTAGGTAGGCTCATTCATTACAGTCACTGATGATGTTAGCCTATAGTCATATGTGGTCTCTATTATAGCGGAGCTACAGAGCAAACAACTGCCTGTCTCTGTTGATTAGGATGAGCTGTGGTTCCTAATGTAATATAATGTAATGCTCTGCCACCATATCACCAAGGATTCATTGAAGCACAGTCTTAGAGAGCAAGGGGCTCGTTTCTACTGTGTATGTGGCTTGGTATTGATACCAAATGAGTCCTTCTGTGTTGCTCCAGTGGTCTTGGGATCATTTGGATGATTATCAGTTAGCCTGAGACAAATGGCCTTGTGACACGACAATTGCTCAGCAATTGCTGATAGATTATAATGTCTAACTTGTTAAGTCGCACAAGCTGTTACCAAGATGCCAGTGTGGCTATTCATTAGCATGACATGCTAACTGCCTGCATAGCATACAGTTGAAGTCGGAAGTTTACATACACCTTAGCCAAATACATTTAAACTCAGTTTTTCACTATTCCTGACATTTAATCGTGGAAAAAATGCCCTGTCTTAGGTCAGTTAGGATCTTTATTTTAAGAATGTGAATTGTCAGAATAATAGTAGAGAATGATTTATTACATCTTTCATTTCTTTCATCACATTTCCAGTGCGTCAGAAGTTTACATACACTCAATTAGTATTTGGTAGCATTGCCTTTAAATTGTTTAACTTGGGTCAATTGCTTTTGATTTTCCTGTGATGTCAAGCAAAGAGGTACAGAGCTTGAAGGCAGGCCTTGAAATACACCTCCAATTGACTCAAATGGTGTCAATTAACCTATCAGAAGCTTCTAAAGCCATGACACCATTTTCTGGAATTTTCCAAGCATTTAAAGGCACAGTCACCTTAGTGTATGTAAACTTCTAACCCACTGGAATTGTGATACAGTGAATTATAAGTGAAATAGTCTTTCTGTAAACTATTGTTGGAAAAATGACTTGTGTCATGCACAAAGTAGGTGTCCTGACCGACTTGCCAAAACTATATTTTGTTAACAAGAAATTTGACTAGTGTTTGAAAAACGAGTTTTAATGACTCCAACCTAAGCGCTTGTAAACTTCTGACTTCAACTGTATGTATACAGTATCAAAAGGACTGTTACAAAGGTTTAACTGTGCACAACAAAGCTAAGTAATGAACGAAAGGGCAATTTTAAGATATTAGGCACAACAAAAGGTATGAGGGGGGAAAATATGTCCAGAACTGACTTACCGGTCTTTTTCAACATATTGCAAATCAAACAAACAAACAAACAAATCGAAAGAAGACGTTATTTTCTGTCCCATATTGACAACATTGCCATAGTTGTGTGATTGATTGAAAGGCACAGAGTGTGACAGTTATCGACTCACCCCTCAGACATGGCTGTTCTGGTTTATGAGTACTGCTGGGGAGCCAACATAGTTGTGTGATTGATTGAAAGGCACAGAGTGTGACAGTTACAGACTCACCCCTCAGACATGGCTGTTCTGAGTACTGCTGGGGAGCCAACATAGCTGTGTTTATTGGCAGAACATTCACATCATATGGAATGTTTCAGAGATGTAAGAGTCAATGATTCATACTAGGAACAATTATCACATATGAAAATAATGTAATAGTTTACCATCACACATGTATTAGACTTGTGATTATTATGAGCTACTGGGTGATAATCAAGGTCCCCCACAAGGTCCTCATGTCCTGACTTGGATAAAAGAGGCTGACTTTGGCTCTCTTATTACCCAGAGAACAGGAGTTCACTGTCAAGGGTCCTTGGATGGAATTGTCTGATGATGGAGAACGATGAAGGAGAAAAAGGTTTGAATACTCAAGATCCCTTTTTTAAAAAATTTCTCCTTACATTTTCTCTGCATTTCTCCTCTCCCCTAAAGTGTCTGGTGCTATACCCTTGAGCCATTATCACCTTTGGTGCTAGCGTGAGCTACTGTGCAAGGTGAGATTTTGACAGACCAAGGGCATTGCTGCAGTATCTGCTGCACCAGGCCACCAAATAGCTGAGGTCCATTGAGTAAAAAGGCTGTCTGCTTTAATGTCACCATTGTGACATTACAAGGAAAGATCAAACTTGTGACCTTTCCGGTGGCATGCTGTTCTACTGGTACAGAAGCCTTATTAGCCCCGCGTGTTAAGACAAACCCTCTGGGCTCCTCACACATCACAATAAAGTAGACACACACACACACACACACACACCTCAGGTTGCCCGCTCGCGCCACTGAGTAACGATGGGAGGGGACTCAAAAGCAATGCCCCAATTTACGACCAAGCAAGTCTAACACCAATAAAATAAAAATGTATTATGAGAATTCCTTGTTGTAAATATGGGTGAAGATATGAGGTGTGACCGCTTAAGCATTAACACACTATCCCCAATGAAGTAAACACAAACTGGACACAGCCAACTGCTGGCAACTACTTAATCTATTTTTATCATTAACTTCTAGGAACTCTTCCCTGAAAAGCGAACACATTTCCCTTTTGAACCATGTCAACCCAAATTATATTTTACATGGCAGATTGCTCTAGACAATGGTCTTAACCAAACATGTTAAAATACTTGAAACATTCAAAAGAACTATCTGCTTTTATTGATCTCACATATTTCTCAGAATATTCTTTGTTGTCATAGACTGAGCTGAGACGATCGGATAACTTACCTTTAAAAAGAGAAGCCAATCAGAGAGTGAAAGTGTAGCAGTGATGTCGTGCAGGAAAAATCGGTTTATGATTTTGAATGATTGATTTATGATTTCTGCTGCCTCATGTGAATGGCTCTCTAAAATAGGCCCCTCTGTTACGCCTCCCTAACACACATTGGCCACATTTTGATCATCATGTGTTTGTGTGTGTGTGTGGACCCTGCCCTACCCTGTCCTGTCCTCAACCCTTGACTCACTGCACTGATATAGACATAAAGGGGAAGAATGGAACTTTACTTTGACATGTACTGTAGAAAAGTTATATGAGGGCGGCTCATAGTAATGTATAATGGGTGGCAGGTATCCTAGTGGTTAGAGCGTTGGGCCAGTAACCAAAAGGTTGCTGGATAAAAACCACAAACTGACAAGGTAAAAATCTGTCATTCTGAACAAGGCAGTTAGCCCACTGTTCCTAGGCTGTCATTGTAAAGAAGAATTTGTTCTTAACTGACTTGCCTAGTTAAATTTAAATAAAACATTTCTGGAGCAAAGTTTTAATACGGATTGCACTATACTGTAGTATTTACTGTAATGTTTTTGCAGACATTACTGTAGCATTTACAATAGCATTTTCCTTGTATTATATACTGGAGAAATACAACAAAATGTAATGAAAGCTTTTAAATATTGTTTGCATTCACATCGCATAGTGGTGGGTGGAATGTGGTGGCAGAAGCCTTTCAGAACAGATGGAGGCGTGGCCTGTTTTAGGGTGTGGCTTTCAGTTTGTTCTTTTTGGACACCCGTGAGAGTTAATGTCATTCCAGGTAATTTGGTCTGTTTTTTCTTTTGATTTTTCTTCTACCAATGATCATATGTTCATTGCTAACATTGAGTTTTTAAAAGTGCTCTGTGTCTAATAGATCAAATTACTGTGATACTGAAGCTCTTAATTTATGAGATGGACTGTATTGTAACCAGTTAGTGTCAAAGTCTCATGTGAAGAAATCACCTTGAATTCATTGTTTTGTTACAGAACCAACTGAATATTTTGATTAACAGGAAATGGATTACATTGCCTTGTAACCCAATTGAAGAAATAAGTCATTCCAAAGACAAAAAAAAAGACATGGAAAAAAACGTGTTGTATATACAGTATATATTAGTCTGTATTTATGTTATTTATTAGGTTTAACTAAAGCGGAAAGAACATTGGTAAAATATATATTTTTTTTACAGTGTGTTTAATATTCCCAAGACCAGTTCCAAATACAACACAGTCTTATGATGTTCTCATGGTCAGGTGCGGCAGCTATAAAAGCACATAATTGTTTAACTGAGCATTTTATGGGGCTGTCTGACACTATGATTCAGTGGAGCCGTGCAGCCAGAGGCTCTGGTTTTTACATGAGAACACATTGAGCTCAGTAGCGCAGGCCTAATTACAGGTGGATATTACTCTGGGTAATGTAATGGCCAACTGAGCTACTTACTTTAGTGTAGTGTAGTCTTGGGCCTGGTGGTAGGAAGGATGGCACCCTAGAGGTAACTACTGTATCTCTCTGTTTAGAGACCTGAGTCAAGTTGGTGCCATCCAGCGCACGTGAGAAAATCAGAGGGCGCGTGGACAGGTCATTTCTTGGCATATGACACAGACACGTGTGGTGTGATTATACACCAACACACGCACGCAGGTATGCAGACATGCACATAAATAAGCACTCACAAAACCCACACACACATTGAGCATTGCGCGGGTAGGAATCCACACACACAATGCCCACTGTTCCATGCTCTAAAATAGCAGCCGTTGATTTCACTGCGGTGCAGTGATGCACAGAAACTCGATATGTCTCATGGTGCTGTTTTCCATGAGACTGAGTCAGCGTTCCAAATATCCCCCGATTCCCTACATAGTACACTACTTTTGAACAGGGCCTAAATGCCTAAATGTGCTCAAGTAGTAGTATTCTATGGTCTGCCACATGCCCTTTGTCACACATCTAATTTTAGAGGTTAATCCATCATAAACAGATAGCAAACACTTGGGTCTTACGGCCTTAAACTTGAAGCAGGCAGGAAGGCAGGCAGGCCTGTTTGACTTTTAATTATTAATTAATTGTCGATACCCGTCAGGTGTATTAGGTGACACAGTGGAGGCCTTAACACTACAGATTGGAATGATTTCATGCTCTGTATGTGTGTTACCATCACAATGATCTCCCTGCTGCTTTTGTCGATTGAGAGAATGCCTGTCATTATGATGGGATAGCTCACTACTTAGGAATGGGAATGGCTGATTAATTAAGGCCGATTTCAAGTTTTCATAACAATCAATTTTTTTTTTTTTACACCTTTATTTAATCTTTATTTAACTAGGCAAGTCAGTTAAGAACACATTCTTATCTACAATGACGGCCTAGGAACGAGGCAGAACGACAGATTTTTACCTTGTCAGCTCGGGGGATCCAATCTTGCAACCTTACAGTTGACTAGTCCAACGCTCTAACCACCTGCCTCACGAGGAGCCTGCCTGTTACGCGAATGCAGTAAGCCAAGGTAAGTTGCTAGCTAGCATTAAACTTATCTTATAAAAAACAATCAATCAACGACTGTTGTTGCTCCAATGTGTACCTAACCATAAACATCAATGCCATTCTTAAAATCAATACACAAGTATATATTTTTTAAACCTGCATATTTAGCTAAAATAAATCCAGGTTAGCAGGCAATATTAACCAGGTGAAATTGTGTCACCTCTCTTGCGTTCATTGCACGCAGAGTCAGGGTATATGCAACAGTTCAGGCCGCCTGGCTCTTTGCGAACTAATTTGCCAGAATTTTACGTAATTATGACATAACATTGAAGGTTGTGCAATGTAACAGGAATATTTCGTGATTTTACCGTTCATGTCTTCCATAGAGAATGTCTTGATCTACTTCAAATAAGGTCTGTGTTTCGTGCAGGCTTAAACCGACTCTGCGTTTTGATACCAGTGTAAATCTCACTAGGATAAGGTAACGTTTGTCAAAATATTTTCATATTTTCATGTGGGACAATTACATGGAATTGGCACCAGGGAAAGCAAGGTGTCTTATTTGTGATAAAGATGTAAGCATGGGGTCAGCAACGGCTAAATCAAAAAATACCACCAACCTGTGGAATCACCTTAAGAACACCCATCCAAAAGCCCATATGTATTATATTAAGTTAAAATAAAAGTGTTCATTGGTCATTCAGTATTGGTGCAATTGTCATTATTACAAAAATGTGTATATACACAAATTAAAAAAAATTGGCCGATTAATCGGTATCGGCTTTTTTTTGTCCTCCAATAATCGGTATCCGGCGTTGAAAAATCATAATCGGTCGACCTCTACTACTTATGTCATTTTCGAAACAACTGTGAACTCGGAAATCTCTGTCTTCAGTACGTTCAAGACAACTGGAAACTCGAGTTGCGAGTGGGGAAAATATATGTTTGAACGGTCCTCCAATTCTGAATTCAAAGTCGGAAAGCTCCGACTTTACGACCTGAAGATCACCGATGTCATATTCTGACCTCGTTTTTTATTTTTTTTTAAAGAGTTCCCAGTTGTCTTGAACACACCATTAACCTTGAGGATAATATGAGTCCTCAGGAATTAACTGATGCACACTGAGGTTCCTGCATAATTTCTAGAGCAGGGGTGTCAAACTCATTTCACGGAAGGCTGAGTGTCTGCGAGTTTTTTTTCTCCTTTCAATTAAGATCTAGACAGCCAGGTGAGGCACAGAAGGTTGGTGACACCTTATTTGAGGAGGATGGGCTTGTGGTAATGGCTGGAGTGGAATCAGTGGAACTTTATCAAATACGTGTTTGATGCCATTCCATCCGCTCTGTTCCAGCCAGTATTATGAGCCGTCCTCCCCTCAGCAGCCTTGACTGAGGTGAGGGGAGTTATTTACTAATTAGCGACCATCATCAATCAAGTACAAGGGTGGAGCGAAAACCCGCAGATGCTCGGCCTGCTGTAGAATGAGTTTGACATGTGTTCTAGAGGAAGATGACAATGTATTGCCTACACCATGGGTATTCAACTCTTACCCTACGAGGTCCGGACTCGGCTGGTTTTCTGTTCTACTTGAAAATGAATTGCACTCATCTGGTGTCTCAGGTCTAAGTCAGTCCCTGATTAGAGGCGAACAATGAAAAACGCAGTGGAACTTGCTTCGAGGCCCAGAGTTGAGTTTGGCGGGCCTACACCATACATGTCGTGTTCAATAGGGATGCATACTGCATAAAGGATCTGATCATAACAATGTATATTGAGTAACTATGAACTCTGACATATATCTGCTGAAGTATGACCAACCAAATAAAAGGAGCGGAGTTAAATAATTACTTATTGTGAAGGAAGAGATCTGTGCCATCCGAAAGGGTTCATTCATCAAATCTGAAAACTAAGCAAAATAAGATTTTTTTCCCTATTTGGTTTAATAATGGTAGTTGATACCAGGGTGAAAGCAAATATTGCCCTACAGCCGATCGGTTTGTGCAAATTACCCGCAGTAATAATATAATTTAACAACCCCCTCCACTCCACTCCACCCTCCCTCTGCATACCTTAGACATGAGTAGCGTGGTTCTAATTGGAATTAGATTGGATTTACATAACAGTTTTCCATTAACTGGGTCTCCAACGAGCCTTCACAGATAGTATCAACTGCTCCCCAATGCCCACATTCCTAATAAAACCTGGTGACGTCACTGCTCTGTCTTCTGTATCCAGTCCAGTCAACATCATGGCTTCCTAGGCCTGTGGACAATGGACCCACTTGTACTGAATCAAGTATTTCACTATTATCATCAACAGACAAGAAATGATACAATGGATATTGTTGCTGCTACAGAAGGTCTCCGAGGACAAAACAATTTAAGCTGTGGTACAGGATGATGTTGAGAGATTCATGCATTAGGCCCAAGTCATTTATCGTTCTACTTGACACCATGGTACATAAATAGTTATGTCACTAGTCTCAAGTTGCCATTACTTTGTAGTGTCGGATTTGAAACAGGGTGAGAAAGACAGAAGACCGAAGGTCACATGTCAAGAACCCTGTTTATCATAACAAGTACACACTATTAATCATAAGTATTCGATACAGGTCCTTCTTCATCATCTTCAGGTTCACTGAACAGCTAAAGTAATTCTCAGTCTACACCCCATCATAATATTATTTTGGACTCAATCAATATCTTGAAGTAAATAACCTTTATTTTCCCTTTAGTGTTTTCTCTCCCCTCACTCTTCATCACTTCTGTTCAGTCACAGAGGGGGGCATATTGTTTAACACGGATGAAAGCTCTTGAATGTGGATAGAGAGTTACTGCTCTGCAGGACAATAACCGAGAGGCGACGGCTCGCTGCTATCTTTTGACATACTTTGTACAGAGTTGAAGTATTTTTTTCTGAACTGGGTCAAATTCAAACATACTCTCCGCCTACCACGTCCTGTACTGCCCTGTATCAACAGTGACGGTCTCTCAGACTGACCTAAAAACAACTCCTAAAGGACCCAGCGATTCAAAGACATGAGGCCACGCTATCAAATATTTACCAAATCGCTGTACCAATCACCACACAGGGGGCATATTTGGCATAAGGCCTTTGAAAAGCATCTGTGCACTGTGGCGGCTCCTCTCTAGTCTCCACTCCCTCCGAATAGGAGGATATGTAGAAAAAGGGAAACTGTTTCCCATTCTTCTCATGGCCTCAATTCAGTTGAATGAATATATAGGGCAGTATATAATTCTTTCTTTCAAAGTGGGAGGATGCAAGCTATAATTCATCCAATGTGGGGATAATGAGAGGCTTTTTGCATTTAACAACAATAACTAATGTGATGACGCCGGAAGGGATGGCTACCGTCTTATCGGCTCTTAACCAACCATGCTATTTTGTTTGTTTTTTCGCGTTGTTCGTAACTTGTTTTGTACATAATGTTGCTGTTACCGTCTCTTATGATCGAAAAGAGCTTCTGGACATCAGAACTGCGATTACTCACCTCAGATAAGATAAAGAGTTTTTCTTCAAAGAGTTGGAGGGGAGGAATATACTACAGACACACAACCAGGCCCAGATCCCCGTCATTCGGCGGAGAAGGAAACTGAGATTTAGCTGAAAAAGATGAGGGTGTCTTGTGAGGACCAGGCGATGAGTGGCTTATCTGCCTTTGC
The DNA here is from genome assembly GCF_057628025.1 of Oncorhynchus mykiss. Classification (NCBI taxonomy): domain Eukaryota; kingdom Metazoa; phylum Chordata; class Actinopteri; order Salmoniformes; family Salmonidae; genus Oncorhynchus; species Oncorhynchus mykiss. Next base: position 53,957,964 of record NC_143036.1, read on the forward strand.
CTTCCGTCCTGCTAGCTAACGTTCAATCGCTGGAAAATAAATGGGACGAACTGAAAGCACGTATATATCCTAACAACGGGACATTAAAAACTGTAATATCTTATGTTTCACCAAGTCGTGGCTGAAGGACGACATTAAGAACATACAACTGCAGGATAGAACAGCAGCCTCTAGTAAGACATGGGGCAGGGGCCTATGCATATATTCAGAAACGACAGCTGGTGCACAATATCTAAGGAAGTCTCGAGGCTTTGCTCGCCTGATGTAGGGTATCTCATCATAAGCTGTAGACCACACTATCTACCAAAAGAGTTTCCATCTGTATTTTTTGCAGCTGTCTACATACCACCACAGACTGATGCTGGCACTAAAACCACACTCAATGTATACTGCCATAATCAAACAGGAAAATGCTCATTGAGAGAGAGCTCCTAGTGGCCGGGGACTTTAATGCAGAGAAACTTCAGTTTTACCTCATTTCTATTAGCATGTTAAATGTGCAACCAGAGGGAAAAAATTATAGACCACCTTTACTCCACACACAGATGCGTACAAAGCTCTCCCTCGCCCCCATTTGGCAAATCGGACCATAATTCTATCCTCCTGATTCCTGCTTACAAGCAAAAATTAATGCAGGAAGCACCAGTGACTGGGTCAATAAAAAAAGTGGTCAGATGAAGTAGATGCTAAACTACAGGACTGTTTTGCTAGCACAGACTGGAATATGTTCTGGGATTCTTCCGATGGCATTGAGGAGTACACCACATCAGTCACTGGCTTTATCAATAAGTGCATTGATTACGTCATCCCCACAGTGACTGTACGTACGTACCCCAACCAGAAGCCATGGATTACAGGCAACATTTGCAATGAGCTAAAGGGTAGAGCTGCCACTTTCAAGGAGCGGGACTCTAACCCGGAAGTTAATAAGAAATCCCGCTATGCCCGAACCATCAAACAGGCAAAGAGTCAATACAGGACTAAGATCGAATCGTACTACACCGGCTCTGACGCTCTTCGGATGTGGCAGGGCCTCCAAACTATTACAGACTACAAAGGGAAGCACAGCAGAGAGCTGCCCAGTGACACGAGTCTACCAGACAAGCTAAATTACTTCTATGCTCGCATCAATGCAAGTAACACTGAAACACGCATGAGAGCATCAGCTGTTCTGGACAACTGTGTGATCATGCTCTCCGCAGCCGATGTGAGTAAGACCTTTAAACAGGTCAACAATCACAAGGCCGCAGGGCCAGACGGATTACCAGGACGTTCAAGTTCCTTGGCGTCCACATCACCAACAAACTAACATGGTCCAAGCACACCAAGACAGTCGTGAAGAGGGCACAACAAAACCTATACCCCCTCAGGAGACTGAAAAGATTGGGCATGGGTCCTCAGATCCTCAAACAGTTTTACAGCTGCGCCATCGAGAGCATCCTGACGGGTTGCATCACTGCTTGGTATGGCAACTGCTCGGCTTCCGACCGCAAGGCACTACAGAGGGTAGTGCGAACGGCCCAGTACATCACCGGGGCCAAGCTTCCTGCCATCCAGGACCTCTATACCAGGCGGTGTCAGAGGAAGGCCCTAAAAGTTGTCAAAAACTCCGGCCACCCTAGTCATAGACTGTTCTCTCTGCTACCGCACGGCAAGCAGTACCGGAGCAGCAATTCTAGGTTCAAGAGGCTTCTAAACAGCTTCTACCCCCAAGCCATAAAACTCTTAAACAGCTAATCAAATGGCTACCCAGACTATTTGCATTGAACCCTCCCATTATATGCTGCTGCTACTCTTTTATTATCTATGCATAGTCACTTTAATAACTCTACCTACATGTACATATTCCTCAATTACCTTGACACCGGTGCCCTCGCACATTGACTCTGTACCAGTACCCCCTGTATATAGCCACGCAATTGTTATTTACTGCTGCTCTTTAATTATTTGTTACTCTTATCTCTTACTTTTTTTGTTGGTATTTTTCTTAGAACTGCCTTGTTGTTTAAGGGCTTGTAAGTAAGCATTTCACTGTAAGATTTACACCTGTTGTATTCAGTGCATGTGACAAATACAATTTGATTTGAAAATCTTGCCAACACCTGCATGGGTAAACTCGCTTTAAAAACCCAATTCCACCACACTGACAATTAATTTTACTCTATGCTTTTTAGGATTACTTTTACTCAGCATCCATTTGAAATGTTTCTAAAAAATGAGAAGGGAAACATATAGCATAAAGACCACCTAGAGGCCTATGTAATAACAGGCAATGCCATTCATTGGTGCGCGAGTCAACAAACATGATATTCATATATGGCGGATTGGAAAGGATGCTCACAATTACGTAGATGGAAGTTACAAACAGCAATATTAAAGCTGATCTACCCCCTTTAAAAAAAGTGATGTAATGTTCCAGTGTCTATGCAATAACACCTTTAGGGTTAAATTAACACTGTGCTTAGTGTTGATGCTGTTACACTTTTAGTGTTTTGCAATAACACCTCACATAGTACTTTGTAACACTAGGAAGTGAATTTCATATACACCCATGGAGTCACGCAATAATGCCTCCCAGTATTTTTAAATGTTACACAACAAGGTTTTTTGAGAAGGTTGCACTATCACATCAATATTTTCTTCAAGGCCAAACAATATTTTACAAGCATTTACGAGGACATCAGAAACAGCCACAAACATGATGAAACTAACATAAACATAACCATAGACCAATTGAACTGGTACAACACTTTCACTCACGGGTGGCCAAAAACAACAACTTGAAAGCCACGCCCTCACTAAGCCACTAAGCCATGTCTCCAATATACTTTCCCGGTGTTCCCACCGATGATTTGTTAGTAACAGAGACAAGGTTGTTGAATTAGTTCATATAGAGTCCTGTGTACTTCACCGAGTGAGTTCACACTGTAGCCAAATGTTAACATTAAATTAAATTCTTTACGAAAATATAGTAAATACAGTGCATTCGGAAAGTATTCAGACCCCTTGACTTTTTCCACTTTTTGTTACATTATAATCCTGTTTTGGAGCTCTACAGACAATTCCTTCAACCTCATGGCTTGGTTTTTGCTCTGACACGCGCTGTCAACTGTGCGACCTTATATAGACAGGTGTGTGCCTTTCCAAATCATGTCCAATCAATTTAATTTACCACAGGTGGACTCCAATCAAGTTGTAAAAACAGCTCAAGGATGATCAATGGAAACAGGATGCACCTGAGCTCAATTTCGAGTCTCATAGCAAAGGTTCTGAATACTTATGTAAATAAGGTGTTTCTGTTTTTTTATTTTTTATTATACATTCGCAAAAAAAATCTAAAAAACAGTTTTTGCTTTGTCATAATGGGGTATTGTATGTAGATTGATGAGGGACGTTTTTTATTCAAGTAATTTTTGAATAAGGCTGTAACGTACATTTTCTGGGAAAAAGTCAAGGGATCTGAAAACATCATAAAGCCTTACTTTTATGGCCAAATTTTGCCCATACACAGTGATGTTAGGAATCTTGTGGATTACAGGCCACATTACAGATGTGTAATTTCTATTGGAATCCAGCCAACAGTTCGACTTTTTAGTTAACCACACTCCGCATTCAGAATGATTGTCAGGGTTATCAATGTACATGCAAAAACACAGATGTTAAAAACAATCCCCAAATATTATACCTGCAGTAGAGCAGGCTGGGAAATATGATAATGATGGGAGGGGTTTTGATGAGACCGTTTTTCCTCTCCACAGAGGTAACACTGACCAATTTGCTGTGTATTTATTAATTCTCTCTCTCTCTCTCTCGCGCTTGCTCGCTCGCTAGCCAAGCTGTTACTGATCTCTGACATGCATTTACTCTCCTCAGCCTCAAGGGAGAAGCTTCTCATGGCTGATCACATACAGAAGGAGAAAATAGATAAGGCAATGATTCCAAATGAGAGGACTTGTAAACATGTCACTTACAGTTGTTAAAGATGATACTAGAGAAGGTGGAGCGTGACACAATGAATCCAGTCCCCAACGTACATTGAAAACGGAGAGGAGGCATCTCTGACGCAGGCAGTGGATAATTCTCCCTCATCCAGCTAGAAGACATAATGCAACATTAAATCCGTCATCCATTTGACAGCATATTAAACCTCTGTTGTCAACATTAACGGTGCTTATTTATTGTGTTGCTGTGACAGACAGTTCGACCATCACTGTCACTAACTCTGTCTATGGTAAATGTGGGTGTGTATTGTATTGACAGTCTTTCCTGCAGGGTTGACTGGTGAGACAGGTTGTTGACATAGGTGACTAGTGGGAGTTGACATTGGTGGATTCAGCCTTTCTTCTGCTGACATCCTACTGTCAAATAAGGTCTGCACTACAACCCGTTGTCAGCTGCACAACTCTCTGCTTCTCCAGGAAGGTTATATTTCTGAATGACTTGACATTACTTAAGCAATTCATAAACGTTAATACCAGCTCATGTAAACAACTTCAGGTTGTCTAAGAACAGATAGCATACCAACACTTTGGCTAACCTGCATCTTCTTAGGCCCTGTTCTGCTTCTACCCCACCCCATCCCCTCCTGAACCTAACCACATCCACCCAGAAGACTGAGGCTGGTTTACCTACCTGTGTGTTGGGGTCGGCCCCCCTTGTCCCCGGCGGACTCAGCAGCCCTGATAAGATCCCGTGTCCTGTCATTGAGCTTGTTGGGGCATGAGACAGGTTACGGTAGGGTGAGACAAGGTGGCGGCGGTGTGTTTTTGAGTGACGGATTGGGTCATGGGAAGTAAACGCAAGTCTCAGATTGGTCTGTCAGTTGGATGACCTCCATTGACCCTCCTGTGGGTTGCTGCGCTGCAGGGCGGATGGCTACACAGACCACAGATAGAGGAGGATGGGCCTGTAAGGCGCCTGGCTACTGGGGGATGGGATAGGGGGGATAGAGGAAGAAGAGGGAGGGAAAATAAAATAAATTGAGTGCCCAGTACAGTCTATCTACCTTTGACTCATGAGGCTACTGACTCATTAATGTCAGATCAGGCATCTTGAGAAATGGACAAGTAATAGGCTACATCAAGCAATTTATTCTCCTAACTCCTGTCAATCTCTCTGTCAGGGATATGGATTGTAAACACACACAGAATATACTACACACCACTTCCCCAACTATTTGAATAAATAAATATGTTGTAAGAATTAAGGTTTGCTCGAGAGATTACAATAATGTAATGCCTCATTATCCAATGTGAATGTAGGGCATTTTCTCCCGAGTTACCTCATAAACCCCTCTGGACACAAATACTGAAAAATACAACAAGAAATTAGCTCAATGTTCCACTGAGGTTAGACACAAAAGGTGTTAGCTAATTAGCTTATACCTCGAACAAATTGCTTTCTGTATGCACAAAAATAAAATACTGCTATTGTTGAAATATGATGGTACACAAAAGCGTGGCGTGCGTATGAGGATACCTACAGTGACTCTTATCAGTCCAACCATACATATCCCATTAGCCCGCAAGAGGACTTTGAACTCATTAATTGATTTTTAATTGGCTAAAGCTGAGCGGTGGACACAGTCACAACAAAACAGCTTACAGGAGAAACCTTCAATACAACAATTTGGCTATTGCTATGCACGCGCACACGCACCCCCCCCCCCCCCTAATTGAGAGGTAGCAGACACATGTCTCTGTCTCTTACTCACTCACAGCCAGCCTGGATGGGATAATTACAGGACTACATACAGCTCTTTCCATGGCCCATGATTCCTAGCCCGGGATCTCCTGGGCTTATCTGGGAGTCAAGAGGGCCCTTTCATTTGTCAGCTCTGCCCTGACAGAAGAGAAGAGAGCAGAGGAGAGGAGCTGCGGCATTAAACAAAGCTTTATTATGTGCCTCTGATATAGCCAGAAAGAAAGGTCTGTATGTTGCAGCGGATCACAGATGCTGGCTGCTTTATTTCCACATTTATTATGTAGGCCTGCCTGCCATCTTGATAAGGGTATCTCATAACCCGCGCTAGCTAACGTACCGCCCGCCTAATTCAAGAGAGCTACACTCTGCTCCGCACACTGGAGCTGAACAATTTAGCAGGGAAGTCCTCAGCGGCTCAATCTGACGTTTCATCTCAAGTAAATTTGGATATATGAATCTCCCTGAATGCTAAACCACTGCATCTGGCAGAGAGGTGAAATGTGATTTGGTGCAACAGAAGCGGGTATAGCTAGTATCTGATAGTCCCAGGCCTGCTTTCAGAAGAGCTAGTGTTTTAAGTTGAAGAGACGCTTCTCCTGCATTTTAATACCATCTCTGAGGGTAAACATGAATATATATTAGCTGATGAATGTGGTGAGTCATTGCAAAGCAATTATCACAATATACTCTTAGAATTGGTGGTGACTCGAAGAACCATGGAGATCCTCATTGCTAGTCAATGGTTCATATTTGTACTTTTGGTTAGTTGAGGGGTTCTTGGGGGAACCTTTAATGTTTTTAACTTAGGGCTAGCGGGGACACCTTCCGGTTAAACTGGAGGGTGTGCAATTCAAATAAATAATCATACAAATTATGTATATTAAACATTTAGGTACATATAAGTGTCTTATATTGGCTGAAAGCTTAAATTATTGTTAATCTAACTGCACTGTCCAATTTACAGTAGCTAGTACAGCATGCCATGCGATTGTTTGAGGACGGCACCCCACATGAAAATATTTTCCCACCGGCACAGGTTTCATAAATTCATAAATAGAGATGAAATATTCACTTACTTTTTAAAAGTCTACCTCTGATTTGTCATCCAAAGGGTCCCAACTATAACATGTAGTGTCATTTTGTTAGATAAAATCCTTCTTTATATCCCCAAAAATCTGTTTAGTTGGCGCCATCGATTTGAGTAATCCACATGCAGAGAAAAAAAAATCTGAAAATCTACTCCTAAACTTTGTTTCAACAAGTCAAAATATGTTTATGTTCTACTCCTCAGATACCCTAAAAGGTAATAAAACTATAATATTTCTTACGGAAAGAAGTATGTTCAATAGGAAACCGATTTTAGCAGGTGAGTCCTGTCTTCATGGTGTGCGCAAACACAAATTTCCAAGACTGTGTCCCTGTACTAAAACTGATATTTCTTATTTGTTTTTGAAGTTAAGTTACAAGCCTGAAACCTTGAACATAGACTCCTGACACCCTGTGGAAGCCAAAGGAATTGCATCCAGAGAGCTAATCTTCAATATGACCTTATACTTGCCACTCTAAGAGGATGGTCTCTCAAAAAACAAAATCTGCTTGGTTTTTCTTTGGATTTCTCCTACCATATCTATTGTGTTATATTCTCCTACATGATTTTAGCATTTCGACAAACTTCAAAGTGTTTTCTTTCCAATGGTACCAATTATATGCATATCCTGGCTTTAGGGCCTGAGCAACAGGCAGTTTACTTTGGGCACGTCATTCAGGCGGAAATTGAGAAAAAAGGGGCCTAGACCTAAGAAGTTGTACCCTGTACTGGAGGCGTGGCTTAGTAGCGGCGTGGCTTTAAGATATATCCTTTTTAAACCAGCCATGGGAGTAAATGTCATTGCTGTTCATGTGTTCTGCTGTATTGTCTTCCATATTAAGGTTGCACACTGACAGTTTTGTAATATCAATGAGGCTTACAGATGTGTATTCCTCAAGTGCTAAAGTCTGACTATTTACAACTTTATTAATATACATTTGAAGTTAGAAGTTTACATACACTTTAGCCAAATACATTTAAACTCAGTTTTTCACAATACCTGTTACTTAATTCTAGTAAAAATGCCCTGTTTTAGGTCAGTTAGGATCACCACTTTATTTTAAGAATGTGAAATGTCAGAATTATAGAGAGAATGATTTATTTCAGCATTTCATTCTTTTATCACATTCCCAGTGGTTCAGAAGTTTACATACACTCAATTAGTATTTGGTAGCATTGCCTTTAAATTGTTTAACTTGGGTCAAACGTTTCAGGTAGCCTTCCACAAGCTTCCCACAATAAGTTGGGTGAATTTTAGCCCATTCCTCCTGACAGAGATGGTGTAACTGAGTCAGGTTTGTAGGCCTCCTTGCTCGCACACATTTTCTATAGGATTGAGGACAGGGCTTTGTGATGGCCACTCCAATACCTTGACTTTGTTGTCCTTAAGCCATTTTGCCACAACTTTGGAAGTATGCTTGGGGTCATTGTCCATTTTGGAAGACCCAAAGCTTTAACTTCCTGACTAATGTCTTGAGGTGTTTCTTCAATATGTCCACATCATTTCCCCCCCTCATGATGCCATCTATTTTGTGAAGGTCACCAGTCCCTCCTGCAGCAAAGCACCCCCACAGCATGATGCTGCCACCCACGTGCCTCACAGTTGGGATGGTGTTCTTCAGCTTGCAAGCATCCCCCTTTTTCATCCAAACATAACGATGGTCATTATGGCCAAACAGTTCTATTTTTGTTTCATTAGACCAGAGAACAAAAAGTACAATCGTTGTCCCCATGTGCAGTTGCAAACCTTTGTCTGTTTTTGTTTATGGCGTTTTTGGAGCAGTGGCTTCTTCCTTGTTGAGTGGCCTTTCAAGTTATGTCAATATAGGACTTGTTTTACTGTGGATATAGATACTTTTGTACCTGTTTCCTCCAGCATGATGTCAAGCAAAAAGGCACTGAGTTTGAAGGTAGGCCTTGAAATACATCCACATGTACACCTCCAATTGAGTCCAATGATGTCAATTAGCCTAACAGAAACTTTTAAAGCCATGACATAATTGTCTGGAATTTTCCAAGCTGTTTAACTGCACAGTCATTTTAATATATGTACATTTCTGGAATTTTGGATACAGTTTTTGCTTTGTGGGTTTTGTGTGTAGATTAATGGGGGAATAAAAAATAAAAAAAACATTTTAGAATAAGGCTGTTCTCCTTCATACATCTATGTCTCTTTATTTATTTTTATTTTACCTTTATTTAACCAGGCAAGTCAGTTAAGAACAAATTCTTATTTTCAATGACAGCCTGGGAACAGTGGGTTAACTGCCTGTTCAGGGGCAGAACGACAGATTTGTACCTTGTCAGCTCGGGGGTTTGAACTCGCAACCTTCCGGTTACTAGTCCAACGCTCTAACCACTAGGCTACCCTGCCGCTGTAAAGTAACAACATGTGGAAAAAGGGAAAGAGTCTGAATATTTTCCAAATGCACTGTACTGTATGTATGTAATATTTCAACTCATGATGTATTTAGACACATTACAGTAGGTGGAAACATGGAGGAAAAAAAATCTAGTCAAATACACAGCTGAATGAACTGTGTCCCAGGTAGGTATAATTCAGATGCCTCCCAGCAGTATCTGTGCTTAGAAATTCTGCAAATGGAGGGATTTCAGCTCTGCCAAATAACTGGAGGTCAACGTCATTTTACCACTGCCAATAGCGCACATGGTGACATTGTAGTATAGCTGCTTCTTCATCAATTTGGATACGTGGCTTTCCCTGAAGGGAAAGAAGTTCAGGGCACTTTCCCACTGGCTCAAATACTTCGTTATTTTTTGGTAATATCTTTGATCACATGGCACTTATTTCAAAGTAATCTAACTTTGGAGACTAGTGTGCCATAGCCCCACTTACCAGCAATTCCAATGAAGTCAAGACCCAGAACTGCGATCGTTTCTCTCTCTCCACACATAATGGTTTGACTTCACAGCTGAGCCATGACACACCGCTGGCAGAAATGTGTTTGAGAAGCCTCAGCTTTAACTTTTTATCTCAGAGATCAGTATATTTAGCACATTGACTTTTATCTTTTTCCCCCAGTGGGTTTGAGCATTGCATTAATTTTGTTTTTTGGAGGTGAATGCATAATCTCAGCATTACACTCCGAGAATGACGGGAGATTCAAATGGATTTTAAGACTGAGTGGTGCTTTCTCCATCTGGCGTTCGTTCATCAATGTGTTTCTAAGCGAAGAAACGAAACGGAGTGTTGGATCTGTTCAAGTGCCTCACATAATGGTGTCTGTCTAGATCAATGATGGTGGAGTGTGATATAATACCATCTTTCAATTCAGCCAGTGAGAACATTCGGTCTCTCTGTCACTGGATATTAGAAAATGTCCCCTTGAAAATGGGTTGCTTGCAATTTCAGAGAATTGAGCCCACAGCAGCAAGCGTATCGAGACAAATACCACAACGCAGTGTTGCAACAGTGAGATACAGCTCTTCTCCAACACAATATAATTAAATATGAGATAAGTATCGCTCACAAAATCTCAAAGAACCCTCATTTTGGCATTATGGTCTACTATGTCAACTTATGAAGTACTTTACCAAGATATAGTAGAAGTGTACATTACGATGCCAAAGATGTTTGAATCTGGGTTTCCGGCTCATCACAAGACTGTGTTAGCCTAGCCCTAAGAACTATAGCCTAGGCATTTGCTTGGGGCGCTAACACAAGCCTTGGGGAGCTAACACTCCTTAGGCAAGGTTTCTCATTACACAAGCATGGCTCACTGAACTACACCCTTAAAATTGACACAAATGTGTACTTCTCTAAGAATCAAATGAAAAGGTGCATGTTTATTATGCATCTGCTTGATTCACTTGACCAGTTACTTTGATTGTTCCTCCTGCGATATGTTTGTCACGTTTAATAACAGAAATCCGTCCTGCTAAATAGATTCTACACTGATGAAATGCATTGCTCAAACTGCCAACGTCCTTTGGGTCATTTCTCTGCAGATTAAAAGCTTATTCAAATCCTATTTTTCTTCTCAGATAAACAAGATGAGTTTAGAAGTTATGATAAGTAGCTTTGAAAACATTTGGGTCCGGAAGCACACCAACTGTGGCCCTGAATGAACTAGTCTCGTTGGGGAAATTAATTTAGGCAAGGACATAAATGGATTAAGACTCATTAAAAGACTTTCAAGGAAAACGTATGACATTTTTCTCACAAATGTCTAACATTGACAGACCTGAACTCTCCGTATTGGTAACAGAAGAATGCAGACTCGGTGCCAATGGTTTCATTGGGCAAGAGGTGTACTGTTCTATTGCTGTTTGGCTCTTCGAAAAACATCCCTTTAAGTGTCCCTCAGTTATCACATTCTGTACTAATGCTTGTCTCCATAATGGCCATGGCACATCCTGCCATTAACCCTTCACACTCATACCCGTATATGGTTTTAAATTTGCAGATTTGGACACTGATGAGCTCCTAAATTGGAACGCAGTGGCTGTACAGTAACATGCTATACATGACTATCAGAGCTCGGGGTCTTTGCTTCACAGATCTGTATGGGTTTTGACTGACAGACGATCTGAACTTGAGCACCGACCGACCGCACATGACTAGAAGTTGCACCCATCCCTCCCGCTAATTGGGCAACTTTTGGAAATAGTTTGTTGTCTGAGTGAAGGAAATGCTGTAAATTACGAGGACTCAATCAATGTATTTTGAAAGATTCGATTTTGAGGATTATAATAAATACCGCTTTGATGTCCTACAAGCAAGCCAAACACAAGTAAGTCCAAATGTGACCTTCACATTTCCATATCATAAATCTCACATAGTTTACAGTGTCAACGTTTATGACCACTATGTTTGATGTACTGTACAAGTTACAAGATGACATGGCATTATACCCTGAGTTGTCCTGAACAGAATGTTTGTTGTACTGTGAAGACAATTTGCAGTGGACCTTGCATCTGAATGCACTCATGACTCCATGCTATGCCACCAAAATGACGATCTCCTTTTTGAATTGCTCCGTGAAAAAAGGCTAACATTGTAAGAACGTATGTTATTTTTAAGCTAGTCATTTTGGCAATAGAAACAGCTTTCAAATTATGCTCACCTGACCCAGATTGCGATTTATAATGGACTGTGTTTGGATTGCAACAGTAATTGTATAAAGGATTGGATGCAGGGCTGTGTTCGAAAGAAATCTACAAGTGTGCTTGCTCTAGACATGTGTTAAGACACTCTGCTTTCCAATCCTCCCTCGACCAGCAACACGTGCCAGTATTGTGGAAAAAGTCAATAATTATACCAATTTCTAAAGCATCTAATCCCTCTGTGCTGAATGACAACCGCCCTGTCGCCTTGACATTCTTAGTAATGAAATGTCTTGAGAAACTTGTGAAAAGTCATATTCTCAGCGTCACCCAGAAGCTTCTGGACCCATTTCAGTTTGTCTATCAATATAGCAGAGGAGTTGATGATGCCATTCTTACCCTCCTTAACATGGTCTATAGACATCTAGTAGGTTCCAAATACCATGTTAGGCTTCTGTTTGACTTTTCTTCTGCCTTCAACACAATCAAGCCCTACATTCTGGCACAGAGACTCATTCAGGACTTCTCCTTAGATCCCCCATCTAATGAGAAGTCCTGAATAAGTCTCTGTGCCAGAATGTAGGGCTTGATTGTGTTTGCTGGTTTTGTGGCTGTTGGACTTCCTGAGCCAACGCTCACAGCGAGTCAAAATAGGTCCCCACGTGTTGGACATACGCAATACCAACACAGGCTCTCCTCAGGGATGTGTTTTGTCCTCACTCCTGTACATCTTGTACACTAATAGTTGTACTAGTTCCCATTCTGACAGACACCTCGTTAAGTTAGCTGATGACACTGCCTTGATCAGCCTGTTGCATGATGACGAGGAACATCATGGCCCGGTCCTAGATGACTTTGTAGAGTGGTGTGAGGAATACCAACAAGACCAAAGAGATGTGCATAGACTTCAGGAAGTGTACAACACATACTGTACCTCTGCAACATCTATCAGAGGTCAGAATATAGAGATTGTAGAGGAATACAAATACCTGGCTGTCCTCTTGGACAATAGGCTTCAGTAGAGTAAATGTACAGACCTGATCTACAAAAAAGAGCCAACAGAGACTGTACTTTCTCAAAACGCTGAGATCTTTTAATGTAGACTGTACTATACTGACTCTGTTTTACAAATCTTTCATTGAGAGTATTTTCACTTTTTGTATTGTTTGTTGGTTTGGCAATGCCACTGTCAGACAGAGAAATATGCTGAGAAGGATTATCACCACAGCAAGCAAGGTACTTGGAGTCAAACAGACAGGTCTGGATGAGATCTTTAAGGTCAGGGCCCTCCGCAAGGCTCACAAAATAATTTGAGACCCAAGCCACCCCCTGTACCTGGACTTTGAAATACTCCCCTCTGGGCGCAGGTATAGGGCACCCCTCAGCAGGAAAAACACAACTAGTCAATAATTTGTGCCAGGTGTGATATCTCTCCTAAATAGCTCAGGCTAATGTTCCTATCGACTCAGTAAGGCCAGCAGCCTAGTCTTTATTTATTTTTTCCATTGGTATGTAACTGTTATGAAAGTTGTATTGTCAATTTTGTTTTGTATTTAGACACCACTTTAAATGTGTACATGACACTGCTACAAAATATCCCCATGGGGACAATAAAGTCAGTAAATAAGTAAGTAAGTTCGTCAACGGCACAGCTATGAGACCTCAATAAAGCACCTTATCGATTGAAACATCTTCTTTGAGTCATAAAAATCCATCGAAATGACTTAGGAACCGTGCACACTTTGGAGAGGTGTGTGGCCGCTTGGAAACACCAGTTAGACCTCTCACTCAAACCCTTGCCATTTTTTTGTTTGTCTTAAGTTGCACCTACCTCAAATTTTCCAATAATATTGTTATCATGTTACTGAATGTATCCAGAGTATTTTCAGATTTCCTTATCCAAAAATGAGGTGAAAAGTACAGTAAATGTAAAATGCACATAAAATCAACAGTGTAATGTTTGGATTCAGTCTTGTGTCAGGTGAACTGTTGTGTCCTCACCTCACCAGTCTAATACTTTTCCCATAATCTCCAAACGGTTCCCTTTTATTTTCTACAACGGTTATGTATACGCTTTCCACATTTCTTCTGTAACAATCATTTCAATTTAGCCCTATCCATACAGGCCAATTCCCAACAGTGTAAGGGGTTAACTGTAGGAGTTTGGGTTGCACATTTTAAACAAGACACAGCACAACTCAACGGTTAACTTGTGAGACTCCATCCATTCCCCTTTGTGATGAAACCGAGTTCAACTGTTACAGCAAGGTCAACCTGAATTCACCCAGACTTTGAGACATAAATTATTTTAATGAGCAAGAGTTGTTCGCACTTCAGTCTCTAACAAGAACCAAGGAATATTGATTTCCTAAACCCACACACTCGATTTTGGATTCTGCCAGCATCCATTTAGCTAGCAGAAGAGACAAACTGCAAAAAACAACAACATGACAGTACAATAAACAACCCCCCAACATCCAGACCTTGAAACATGTGTTTAAATGTGAATTATATGTACAGCTGCTCGTTCCCTGCGGTCAAATAAATTGCAAAAGACTCATCGCTTGTGCTGTTACATTTATTGTACGTTCAGCATCTGCAAAGTTTCAGCACCAAAGATTATCTGTTGATTAGGAATAAAAGGCAGTTTTTGTGGACAATTATACAGTGCTTTCGGAAAGTATTCAGACCCCTTGACTTTTCCCACATTTTGTTATGGTACAGCCAGGATTAAATATTTTTTTTACCCTCATCAATCAACACACCATACCCTATAATGACAAAGCAAAAACAGTTTTTTAAAAATATCAGATTTACATAAGTATTCAGACCCTTCACTCAGTACTTTGTTGAAGCACCTTTAGCAGAGATTATAGCCATTGGATCATTCAGAGATGCTCACTGAACTTCTGGAGAGAGTTTGCTGCACTGAAAGTAAAGGGGCTGAATAATTTTGCACGCCCAATTTTTCAGTTTTTGATTTGTTAAAAAAGTTTGAAATATCCAATAAATGTCGTTCCACTTCATGATTGTGTCCCACTTGTTGTTGATTCTTCACAAAAAAATACAGTTTTATATCTTTATGTTTGAAGCCTGAAATGTGGCAAAAGGTCGCAAAGTTCAAGGGGGCCGAATACTTTCGCAAGGCACTGTACATACATGTGAACATGTGTGTTATCTGAAGGTGGAAACCTATAAAATCTGAGGTCTGGAAGAGAGAAATCAGTTGTTCCATGGAATTGTTCGGATTCTGTTACTTTTGTAATAAAGTCTAATTGAATTTACAAGTTCCGGAATCGGTGAAATTTTTGATTCAATATTTCTTCAACACCCTTCACTCAGTACTTTGTTGAAGCACCTTTAGCAGAGATTACAGCCTTGAGTCTTCTTGGGTATGACGCTACAAAATTGGTACACCTGTTTTTGGGGAGTTTCTCCCATTCTTCTCTGCAGATCCTCTCAAGCTCTGTCAGGATGGATGGGGAGCGTCGCTGCAGGACATTCAGAGACTTGTCCCAAAGCTACTCCTGCATTGTCTTGACTGTGTGGTTAGGGTCGTTGTCCTGTTGAAAGGTGAATCCTCGCCCCAGTCTGATGTCCTGAGCGTTATGGAGCAGGTTTTCGTAAAGGATCTCTCTCTGTACTTTTCTCTGTTCATCTTTCCCTCGATCCAGACTAGTCTCCCAGTCCCTGCTGCTGAAAAACATCCCCACAGCATGTTGCTACCACCACCATGCTTCACCGCAGGGATGGTGCCAGGTTTCCTCCAGACGTGAGGCTTGGCATTCAGGCCAAAGTGTTCAATCTTGGTTTCATCAGACCAGAGAATCTTGTTTCACATGATCTGTCAGTCTTTAGGTGGGCCTGATTGGTAGAGTGCTGCAGAGATGGTTGTCCTTCTGGAAGTTTCTCCCATCTTCACAGAGGAACTCTGGAGCTCTGTCAGAGTGACCATCCGGTTCTTTGTTGTCACCTCCCTGTCCAAGGTCCTTCTCCCCAATTGTTCAGTTTGGTCTGGCAGCCAGTTCTAGGAAGAGGTGGTTTCAAACTTATTCCATTTAAGAATGATGGAGGCCACTGTGTTCTTGAGGACCTTCAAAGCTGCATAAATATTTTTGTACCCTTCCCCAGATCTGTGTCTTGACACAATCCTCTCTCTGAGCTTTACGGACAATCCCTTGACCTCATGGCTTGTTTTTTGCTCTGACATGCACTGCCAACTGTGGGACCTTATATAGACATGTGTCCAAATCATGTCCAATCAATTGAATTGACCAAAGGTTGACTCCAAAGTTGTAGAAACATCTCAAGGATGATCAATTGAAGGATGATCAATTGAAACAGGATGCACCCGAGCTCAATTTCGAGTGTCATTGCAATGGGTCTGAATAATTCTGTAAATACATTTTTAATTGAATTTATATATTTGCTGCAATTTTGAAAAACCTGTTTTCGCTTTGTCGTTATGAGGTAGTGTGTAGATTGATGAGTATGTATTTTATTTAATCTATTTTAGAATAAGGCTGTAACGTATCAAAATGTGGAAAAGTCAAGGACTCTGAATACTTCCCGAATGCACTGTAACTAGATTCAGAATGCCTTTCTCTTGGGTTTAGCTGACAATGCAAGAGCTCGTCGTGGTTTATTCCGATCAAATTGTCAGGCATTATTCAGGCGTATAAATGAACGATGTGAAACTATGATTTGTCTTAACTACCATATGCATCCACAAGTACTGCCATACTGGTGTCTGGGTGGTGCTGCTTGGCTGGTGCTGCGGGCCAGGCGTCATTTCACATTATGAAAAATGACCTTTGTTGTCACCTTATCTCGCGACCAGAGTCCATCCCTTAATCAAAGATGATTAGTTCAATTTACTTCCCCCTGGCAACACTAGAGAGGTCAAACTCACTGCAATTCCCCTGTCCTCATCCTCATCTTGACCTTTCTATCTGGGTAAACTGTCTGCATTTGAGACAGGGCATCCAGCATGTGTACCTCATTTATGGAAGGAAGTTTGGGAAAGTGTTTGTTTGTCTGGTGAAAGCCAACCAAAACAACAGCAAAGTACTGTGCTTTGAGTACACTCACTCAATCTGCCATTTGCACAGTAGTCAAGGCAAGAATTGATGTGCAAAGAAAAAAACACACAAAGGAGAGTGATATGAGTACTGAGCGTGGTGCTCTGCTGCTATCCCAGACACATAGCATTTCTAACATCTAACACATGCTGGCAGGTGTGGAGTTTGGGGGTGCAATGCTGAACACACTATTTTGTATGTTGTCCTGTTGAAATCATGTATGTGTGTGTGTTATCTACATGTCGTCCATGTGTCTGTGTGTGTGTATGTGGGGGGGGGGGGGGCTCTACCCCCTCAGGCTTCTCTTTGCAATATTTGACTGCACCATGTGTCAGATGTGACAGATGCTGTTAAAACGGTCACAAATAACTGCTGCCTCATGTGTCACGCCCTGATCTGTTTCACCTGTCCTTGTATTTATCCCTGTGCTTCCTGTCTCACTGTGCCAGTTCATCTTGTCTGTTTCAAGTTAACCAGTATGTTTTTCCCGGGCTTTTGCTAGTCTCTCTTTTGCTAGTCCTCCCAGTTTTGACCCTTGCCTGTTTTCTGGACTCCATACCCGCCTGCCTGACCAGTCTCCCTGCCCTGACCTTGAGCCTGTCTGCCACTCTGTACCTCCTGGATTCTGATCTGGTTTTGACTCTTGTTTGTCAGTGGTGCGCGGGTCAGCTGTTTGTTCACCCGCAGCCACCCAAAATAGTTAAGTAACCCATCCACAAACGTCTGCTTTAAAGTGAAAATCTGAGGTCTGCACCCAGCCCTAACCCGGAAAATAAAGAAAAGGCTGGAGTCAGGCTGGAGTCAGAGACTGCAAAACATTTTTTTTGTTAGGGGGTGGAGACGAAGAAAAGTAAGGAGGAGAGATTAATCAAACAAAACTAACCAAAAACTAAGTTTACCCTGCTATATGTGGATTCATTGTTAGAGTAGCGAACACAT
This sequence comes from Oncorhynchus mykiss, assembly GCF_057628025.1. Lineage (NCBI taxonomy): Eukaryota > Metazoa > Chordata > Actinopteri > Salmoniformes > Salmonidae > Oncorhynchus > Oncorhynchus mykiss. The sequence goes on from NC_143036.1 coordinate 53,975,841, forward strand.
GATTTTGTTTGATTCAAAATGGGTAAAAATTCTACAAAGATCCAGCACATCTCCCAGCACAATTTAGCTCACAACAGCAAGCTAGCTAAATGTCCAGGAATGTTTTATGTGCGTTTCAACCTGTCCTCTAATTAGTACAGTTTGGTCAGCATGTTACGCCGTAAAGCAATAGGCTTACTCACTGATGCCAGATAGCCTGAAAGAAATCAACAAGCTCTCACAGTCTCATATCAGAAGTAGACGCTCATCCATGTTTCTCAAGTGAAACATTTCAAAGTTAATCAAAATGTCTAATTTTGTAAAGTTTAAGGTTAAGTTTAGGCATTAGCTCTGAATTGTTAAGGTTGGGTTGTTTTCGCTTTATTCAACCAGACCGCCACCCACCCACCCTGATGTTGGAGAGAGGGAAGGAGGGAGGGAACTGGGAAGTAGGGAGGGATGGGGGAGGGTGACATCCATGTTGCATTAAAGGTCATTCTTTCAGGAGTTGGTATGTATGGAGAATAGAGCCACAAAATGAGAAATATCACAGAGCTGGCTGGGATGAGGAAGCGCACACACACACACACACACACACACGTGCACACACACACACACACACACACACACACACACACACACACACACACACACACACACACACACACACACACACACACACACACACACACACACACACACACACACACACACACACACACACACACACACACTCACCTGCCCTGCCCTTCAGCTCTGCCTGGCTGCTATCAAATATAAGTGTTATGAGACAGCAAAACGCATTAGCGCCTATTGAAAGTGTCCTTACTGCCAAGATGAATCCCACAGGGTATATGAGGAGCCCTGCCTCAATAACAGTTTGTGATCTAATTTGACGAATGGCCACCTATTTTACAATTCCTATGGAAGGTAATGTACCGCAGGGCATTGCCACATAGGATTTAGAGAAATCTGAAAAATCCACCTCTAATCTTCCTTTGCCTGCAGAAAACCTTCACATACTGTATATTCACACTGAAATGCATTCAGATAGGTATTTTCCACTTCCTGAAGTTATTGGACACTCAGGGAGATGTGGATAAAACGGCATAAACGAAAACATAAATTTTTCATTAGGATATTCACGCTAGATACACTGCAGTGGGAGTTGAATAGCCTAAAATGCTTTTAGCATCTCTTTTGAGTGCTGTGCTTGACCTCAACATTCTTGCTCTAATTAGCTTAGGGCTAACTCACTGTGCTACATGCTGTGTGCTGTGGACAGACATGCTTCACATAAATCAATTCGAGCATGCTAAGCCCCTGGATTCTCATTCAATTCTAATATTATTTCAAGGCTTAGAGGACTGTCATGGGGTTGACAAAGGTTCTTTCTCATAAATGAATTTTCCGGAAAGATAATACATCATGTGCTTTTTAAACTCTTCATTAGCTCGGCTCCATTAGCACCAAGAAGATGACATTGTATCAACGAGGCAGTGAGTGCCTGCCAGAAATTCTATACTCCAACCAAGATTCTATATTTGCTCCAAGCCTTCTCCAGAGACGGAAGAAGAGGATCTGCCTATGGGATTTGAGCCTCAACACGCTGCTGAGAGCATGTCATTAACAGGATTCAGGAAGGAGTGCCATACACTCCCAAATAGGAGAACTCATCAGAATACAGTCCCACTTATGATGATAAATGTCTAACAATGTCCAGAACTGATTTAGACGTTTTTATAATTGTGTCTCTGTAGTAGCTAAGCCATCTGAGGTGCCAAAGATGATCTGAGGTGCCAAAACTGGGCTGCAGGTACAGCACTGAGTGGATAGAGTGATGTCGTTAATGGCCCTGGTGTAGAGTTACAGTACATTCCTCATTAAACTGCCCAGTGTGTCCTGAGGTGTGCCTGTAAATGACAAAGACAGAAAGTAGCATTTATCTCCAAGACAGACCAATATTGCGGTTTAGTCTTGTGCATGTAATGTGTTGTATTCATTTGGATCTAGAACGAGTTGCTCTCAACGGTTAACATTACTGAGACTGTATCTTGCTAACTATAGAAGTAGTCAAAAGTCAAAAGAAATGTAATACAATTGTAGATTTCGGAAGTGGAGTGTTGATGACCAACTCAATTCATATCCTTATCTGACCTCAGAAAGAATAGATTAAGTTTGTCAAACACAAACTGTGTTTTTTTTTTTGACCCCCTACACATTTCTCATAACTCCACACCTTATAGAGCAGAGTCAAGTGGACAGTGAATACGTTTCGCTGTCGCAGACCTTTAATTTTTTATTTGGAATTCAATCAGCCCTCCTTTTCCTCATCTCAACAAAAGGAAATTGCCAATGCTAATGAATGACAGAGGAGAATTATTCAGTTAGTGTTTAAGCGGAACGTCAACACTGTTTCATTACTCGAATAAATTAAGAAATAGTGCAGGTCTCTGTCTTAATTCCCCATTGGTAAATGGCAGGTACATGACTCCCAGCAGATACTCAGTGGTGGAAAAGGTACCCAGTTTTCATACTTGAGTAAATGTAAAGATATCTAAATAGAAAATGACTCAAGTAAAAGTGAAAGTCAGAAAGTATTTGGTTTTAAATATACTTAAGTATCAAAAGTATAAATCATTTCAAAATCCTTATATTAAGCAAACCAGATGACACCATTTAATGTATTGATTTTTATTACGGGTAGCCAGGGGCACACTCCAACACTCAGACATAATTTACAATTGAAGCGTTTGAGTTTAGTGAGTCCGCCAGATCATAGGCAATAGGGATGACCAGGGATGTTCTCTTGATAAGTGTGTGAATTTGACCTTCCAAAGCATTCAAAATGTAATGAGTACTTTCGGGTGTCAAAAACGACTTAAGTAGTACTTTAACGTATTTTTACTTAGTACCTGCAGTGATGTAATGTACCTATGTATTAAGGGGTGAGGTCAATGGCTAGAGTCATGCAACACTCTCACAGTGGATTGGATTTTTATACAGAACAAAAATATAAGTGCAACATGTTCTGTGTTTGTCCCATGTTTCATGAGCTGAAATAAAAGATCCCAGAAATGTGTTTACATCCCTGTGAGTGGGAATTTCTCCTTTGCCAAGATAATCCATCCACCTGACAGAAAAATAAAAGGCCAGTTTTGTCAAACAACACAATGCCACAGATGTCTCAAGTTTTGAGGTAGTGTACAATTGGCATGCTGACTGCTGGAATGCCTACCAGAGCTGTTGCCAGATAATTTCATGTTAATTTCTCTACCATTAGCCGCCTCCATTATTTTAGAGATGTTGGCAGTACATCCATCCGGCCTTACAACCGCAGACCAGATGTAACTACGCCAGTCCGGCTTCTTCACCTGCGGGATCGTCTGAGACCAGCCAGCCAGACAGCAGATTAAATTGTGGGTTTGCACAACAGAAGAATTTCTGCACAAACTGTCAGAAACCGTGACAGGGAAGCTCCTCTATGTGCTCATTGTCCTCACCAGGGTCTTGACCTGACAGCAGTTCAGCATCGTAACTGACTTCAGTGGGCAAATTCTCGCCTTCGATGGCTACTGGCACGCTGGAGAAGTGTGCTCTTCCCGGATGAATCCCAGTTTCAACTGTACTGGGCAGATGGCAGACAGCGTGTGGGTGAGTGGTTTGGTGATGTCAACGTTGTGAACAGAGTGCCCCATGGTGGCTGTGGGGTTATGGCATGGGCAGGTATAAGTTACAGACAATGAACACAAGTGCATTTTATTGATGGCAAATTAAATGCACAGTGATATTGTGACAAGATCCTGAGGCCCAATGTCATGCCATTCATCTGCTGCGATCACCTCATGTTTCATCACAATAATGGACGGCCCCATGTCGCAAGGATCTGTACACAATTCCTGGAAGCTGAACATGTCCCAGTTCTTCCATGGCCTGCATAATCACCAGAAACTTCCCCCATTGAACATGTTTGGGATGCTCTGGATCGACATGTACGACAGTGTGTTCTAGTTTCCGCCAATATCCAGCAACTTCCCACAGATATTGAAGAGGAGAGGGACAACATTCCACAGGCCACAATCAACAGCCAGATCAACTCTATGCTATAAGGAGATGTGTCGAGCTGCATTAGGCAAATGATGGTCACACCAAATACAGACTGGTTTTCTCATCTATGTCCCTACCTTTGTTTTTGAAGGTATCTGTGACCAACATATGCATATCTGTATTCCCAGCCATGTGAAATCCATAGATTAGGGCCTAATGCATTTATTGGGTGGCAGGTAGCCTAGTGGTTAGCGAGTTGGACTAGTAACCGAAAGGTTGCAAGATCAAATCTCTGAGCTGACAAGATAAAAATATGTCATTCTGCCCCTGAACAAGACAGTCCACAGATTTCTTTATATGAACTAACTCAGTAAAACCTTTTAAAATGTTGCATGTTGCGTTTATATTTTTATTCAGTGTAGTATGGAAAGGGGGACAAATAGTCTAGCTACTTCCAGCACTAACACTTTTCAGTGACCTGGACAACTAGGTGTGTGGAATCTGTGAGCAATCAAGAGTCAGACAAAGGCACCAAATTGCCAAGCGCTAAGTCATCATCAAATTAATGTTTCAAGACAAAATGATTAAATCATTCAAATGACTTCTCATCAACAGGATTTCAATGCACGCCATCTCCCATTGGAGCTGGGACACATTCCCATGGATCAACTCCAACCACCACCAGTCTCTCAGTGCTGAACTGTAGCTCTCCAAAAGGAATGCTACTTATTATGACAAAGGCTTTTCTTCTTCAATCTCTGCTTTAGTTTGCAGTAGAGACAGAAACTGGGATGACAGAAAAATAAATCCAGATATGGCATTTACCCTCCAGCCAGACGCCCAAATGCAGCGTAGTCCACATTCGCTCTCTCTCTCCTTCGCTCACACAGATGAGTGATGACAGTTGGCAGCCACTGGAGCGTACTGTGATCAGGCAAATGTTTTCTTCTAAGAAGGCTAATTGGCTTCGGATATAGATTATGAGACAAGCCCATGATATGATAACGCCATTGAGCCTTATATTTTTAACACATTATTTTTGGAAAGCAGCTGTAGCTAATGTGAGACATGTAAGTGATGTGGACCTTGGAGAACCCACAGCCGTAAGCTAATAGATTAATGCCATTAGTTGTATGATGCTATCTGCACGAAGTACACTAATGAGCCTATATTTACTTAAGTAGTATTATATACTGTATCTTGGTATTTACATGGAGGCTCTCTAGAAATCAGTGGTACATGTCTTTGTATTACCCCTGTTGCAAGTACACTCTGCTACTGTCTGCATAAGCCGATGTCCCCAATCAAATCTGTAAAATCATTGAGTCCTTCTTCATAAATATCTTCAGATGTCATGAGCACTGTGGTAGTCTAGGTAAGTATTAAACTCCTGAATGTTGTCTTAATCCGGCACATGGTGTCTATCTCCTACTGCGCTAATGTTATTGCCAAGGGTTTCAATATGTATCTGAGGTATTCAATAATTAAAACAGAGAAGAAGCTTCAGATGTCCTCAACTCTAATCCACCTGACTGTCACTAAATCCAGCCACGAAGCCTTATCGGTACCCTTTATCAGTACCCCGAATGATTGCTACTTTAATCCATTAATCTGTAGCCAACCTTTCTGCAAACTACTCTTCAGATGGTTCTCAAATAGTTATTCAAGGGGAATACTGTTATTATTGGTAAACTGTCCAGACTCCATTTTATTTTCATACACTCCAAAGAGATGCGATTGGATAAATGATGGTCAATAAGTCTCGAACAGAAAAAAAAACTCCAAAAACTATTTTAAAAAACAGGGCCAAAATCTTGTATTATCAGATTTGCTCTTCTTCAAACTCTTTGTTCCATTTGAGTATCTAGACGGAGCACCTATAACATTTACCAGCGATGAACTGTGGTTTTTCACCGTGATATTTATGAAAATAACTCATTATAGTTAGGGACAATACATGAAAGAGAGCAGCCCACGTGTTTGAAGGCCTCCGTCATTCATAATAATTGAGAAGATAATAATCTGGTCAAAAGTGAAATGCACTAACATTTCTAAGGTGAAGCTGTGAGACTCTGCTGGAGTAAGAATGTCCCCCATCGCGCGTTGACAAGAACACATATGGGAAAAAAAATTCTGGAAGGCGTCTGCCAGGCACTTTCATGATTGCAGAAACAATTCTGAAATATAAGGATGAGTGGGTAGATGCTTTTGAGGGTGTTCATTTTTAACTTAAGTGAAAGGACAAATACTTGTTTGAAGAAACTTTTCTTCTCAGCCTGCCAATAAGTTTCTCAACAGACTACTTTGAATAAAACATTAACCACATTGGTACTTGGTAAGTAAAAATTGCCCAGCTAATCTTAGTAAAAGCATTTTGTGTGAAGCTTTAATTTATTTTTCTTCATTATGTCCAATACAGTGTATTTTTTTCCTACATTGTATCTGTAATCACGAGCGACGCATTTGAATTATTTCACGTGCATTGCATCATGATGTCAATATTTTTCTGTGAACATTATTTCACATTAAGCAGGAACCGTGGAATGTTAAGGTCGGTTTATTTACTAGATGTACTGACTGCGACATGTGAATGTGCTGCCACGGTGGCTGAGGAAAATCTCGATATTAAACAACGGGAAACATCAAAATCTAATTTACAACTGGAATTGAGAACAAAAGAAATGTAGCGCTGGGAAGCCAAGACCTCCCATCTGCTCTGCTGGGGGATAGATGTACTGTGACCATCTGTGCATGGGGCTGTCTTTCACATCTACACTAGTTGGACAAATACTTCCCCAAATCACTGCATTCTCCAAGTTAATTACTTCTCCATCAGTATCTAGCCTGCATTGAATATTTGAAAGGTAAAGGGAAGTAATAAACCACAGGGGTGATATATGCGTGATATACGTCTGTGCAATACATCTAAAAGACAGCTGCTGCTGCAAAAAAAACACAAAAGATACAAAACCTCCCTAACACAAAAACTGTGAAATATGATCATGTGGACTGTTACAGCTGTTTACACACCAACTCCCAACTGGGCCAGATATACTAAACTTTAATCAGAATTCCACGTCTTATTCTTATATAATCTTTCCTCTTCTCGTGAATTCTTTCTGATCTGAGACAGACTCTAGTCATTATAGCCACACTCTGCTGTACCTTGGGTTTGCTCTGACAAATGTCCCAGATTTGGTCACCTAGTCGACAATACTCCCCCATCCTGTCTCAAGCTCCATAAATGACTAACCGAGACAGAGCAGAGAAAGAGGAGAGAGAGACCGTGAGAGAGAGAGAGCTAAATTGGCAGACAGATACAGAGCGAGAGAGAGGGACAGAGAAAAAGAGAGACAGAGGCCAAGATCGAGACAGAGGAAACGAAAGTGAGAGAAAGAGAGAGAGAAAGAGAGAGAAGCCTTCAATGTCACCTATCGTCCGTTCTGCAAGAGGCCATTGGCAGCTACACTCCGTAGATGATTCACATTGTGGAACGTAATTACCAACGTGACATTTCCTGTTAATTGGGTTACCAATGACTTCTCGCAAGGACTTCTGAGAGAAAGGTCATTTCTGGCTCCAGTCAAAGTCTCTCCTCTTCCTTCTCCTCCACCATCTTGTGTTTCGATGGAGATGGAAGGGAGAAATAAATGATGTGATTGTCAATAGACTTAGTGCGTGGCTAAAGTTGCGTTGGCGATGACCCACGCGGCAGGCACACACTTACTATGTAAAAACATATACAAGCTCCTTTGTATGTCGTATTACCAAGGCAAATCATGTGCATCTGTCCATTTCAAAACAACATCCACGGTCACATGCAAGTTACATAATTAAGCAAATAACTCTAATTAGTTGATGCAATTAAAAAGATCTGTTGTGGCTGCTGCTACTCATAATGTTGACTCATTCTATGTCGATGACTTCATTATTGTGATGATGTTTGGTCTTCATCAGCAGAAACCCAAAAGAGATAAGACATAATTCTTGGTTTGACTGGCTTTCTTAGTTCACAATGCTGTATGTCCTTTAGGCGAGTCAGACACCGCAGAGTACCATTCAATCTGCGCTGGCCATTATCACTAAGCCAAATCAAGGAATTGTCGGCTGTAGCCTAACACAACAGCAATGTGATGAAAATCTTACTTTCAAATTGGCGACCTTCGCATATCTGTTGGAATCCTCCACCTTGTCTGTCTTTCTTTGTGACTATTAATTAATATCTGTCTGTACAACAAAGCGCTGTCACCATGGAGAGACCTCTCATGGCAACAGTGGACAAAAGGAGAGGAGCCCTGAATCAGAGCTAACAAGTTAGTTGGAGATAAGCTAGCATAAAGACACCGTTTTATCGCATTACATCACACCACAATACTGTGACATGGTTAACCTGGAGCGAGCACACTGAAATGGCTTTGCATCCCACACAGAGAAGTGAGACGACGCACATACAGGATGGTCCAGAGCACATCTCTTCTGATGTTCACACTAACTGTATGACCATGTGGAATGTAAATGGTATCCACCTTCTAATGAAACACGTTGTCCACTGTTTCGCAAAGACTGATCACGGCTAATGTTTAGGAATAGCTAATACTGCTTGAAAAAATATCCCAGAACAGACTTTTCAGAATCAGGTGTAAAGTGTAAAGCTATTGCGTTTTCAGCAGTTTGACAGACCTATTTAGCTTAAAGGGCACGACCTACTCACCTATCTCCTCCTGAGAGGCGTTACAAGCACGTCCTGTCGGCCACCACCAGGTGACAATCGAAGAGTGATAGTTTGCCTAGTCGATGCCTTGCTGTTTTAGTAATTTCATTGTTCGCTCAGTTTACTTTTGCAATTAACTAATCAGGTCAGCAGCTGGGGGAGCTGGCCCCAAGGTGTTGCCTAGCAACGGCAGGGCGCCGTGGCCAGACTACATGGCTGATGTGTGAGAGTTACTGCCGCAGTAAAACTGTCTCTCAGCAAGCGTCTGATTTGTGCCTCTTTGCCAAAGTGGCGGGAGGAAGGCACGTACACCACTTTGTTTGAGCAAGTACACTTTCAATAAGGACGAGAAGAGATGGACTCACTGGATGTCTGGATCCTTCCCATAGTGTAATCATAGTTTATATGGAAGACATTGTAACACGGCAACACCAAGCAAATAGTTTTAACTCTGCTCCTTGACTTTTTGTAATAACACTTCAATACCCTCAAGGTCTGCTCTGATATCAAAAGAATGTAATGATATTTTTGGAATATATCTATATCATATAATTGTATATATTACCTTCACAATTCACATTCTCTCCCTCGCTCTTTGGTCTCCACAGGGACATTTGGCTTTGCCTGAAGATATGTTTGCTTGCCAAGTTGCAAATAGTGCGTCAGAGGAGGATACCTGACTGTAAGTTACGACCTTATCCTACACAATGTTACAGTCGCTTCCCCTAAGTACATCATAATGAACACTGATGAACCACAGATTAATTGACAATTAAAGTGATATTTTATTGCACATTTACAATATGGCCGTGTCGAGTCTTCAGACTCAGGGGTGGCAAGTTGATGCCAATCTCAGTTGCGTAAAGATTGCATGTACAGAAATGATTTCAACTTGATCACCATTGATTTGTTAGGTGTTCCAATAGTAATGATGATCACTTACGCCTCCATGGATGAGTACAAGAACACATTGACTACACAGTCAATATATCAGACATACTGTACTGTATGATCCAATCACTTGTGCTGTATATTCTGTATGTCCTCAGTAAATGCTAGCATTATATCTGAGTATTACTACAGGTTGGTGTGAACATACTGACAACTTGAAAAGCAGTCTGGACTTGTGCAAGTGTTCCATGTTTCCATCATTCATTAGCTAAGAAGTTGAAATGCAAAAAACCTGACTGGAACAAACTAGTTCCACGTTGGTGAGATTCAGACAGTGTTCCCATGGGTTTTTCTCTGTGTGATATCCTTCCTGTGAAGCAGAAAGCCTTGTTTCTGAGAGCACGAGAGCATTAACTGACAAATCTAAGTTGCACTGGATCCATCTCCCTCTGGCTTTGGGCTCCTGCTAGCAACTCTGTCACTGGTTTATTTGTAGATTACAGGGCCTGTTGATTTTGGGAATGTCTTTTCCCCCCACATCAAAGATTGACTGATCTCTCTCTCTCTCGCAGTGAGGGGCTGAGCCCCTTAAAAAATGTTTATTTGTTTTCCACACCCTGTTGAGACACTGTTTTGCTGTATCTATAATATTGCAGTCCCAAATACTGCTGATTTACTCTCCTCTCTAAACTGCATATGAGCTTGACATACCAATCACACTGCAGCGTCTGATAGCCAGAACGATTTAACAGGATAAGCCGATATGTCATAACGGGGGAGACATGGGAGAATTAAGACGGAGCACTTGATCTGTGTGAAATGTAATTATGTGCACTAGCAATAAGTATTCACAAGTTGTTTGTGGAAAACGCAACCATTAGTATATTCTTCATGTGGAAATAAAAGTACAACTGCAAGAGCTCCTTGTATCTTTTAGCAATGTTTATTATGAGTATTTCTGTAAATTGATGTGGCTCTCTGGAAAATCACCGGATGTTTTGGAACTACTGAACGTAACGCGCCAATGTAAACTGAGATTTTTGGATATAAATATTAACTTTATTGAACAAAACATACATGTATTGTGTAACATGAAGTCCTATGAATGTCATCTGATGGAGATCATCAAAGGTTAGTGATTCATTTAATCTCTATTTCTGCTTTTTGTGACTCCTCTCTTTGGCTGGAAAATGGCTGTGTTTTTCTGTGACTAGGTGCTGACCTAACATAATCATTTGCTGTGCTTTCATCGTAAATCCTTTTTGAAATCGGACACTGTGGCTGGATTTACAACAAGTTCATCTTTAGAATGGTGTGAAATACTTGTGTTTGAGGAATTTTAATTATGGGATTGCTGTTGTTTTGAATTTGGCGCCCTGCACTTTCACTGGCTGTTGTTGAGGTGGGACGCTACTGTCCCGAATATCCCAGAGAGGTTTAAGAGCCATAGTGTTGTGTCATGTCACAGTGCATTAAAGAGTGTCTCATATAGTGTAGTGGAGGAAAGTGGTTTGCTATTTATGACATTTATCCCACTCCCACTTATATGGTTTAGAGGAATTAAGGAGGTGTGGTTGAGGAAATCAAACGACTACAGAGAACCCATGTAGGAGCATGATGTCTTCTATTTATTTTTAAATATGTGATGATCTTTGAGCCTTTTGATCTTTGAACCTTTAAGCTTGATTCTGATCATTGAGATGTAAGGTCCTTCACTTCAAGGATTGTTTTCAAGATGTGGTAGATAAAAGGTGTATGTTTCTTTTTTTGACCAAATTTAAAAAACGTGTTGGCAGGGGTTACAGATACAATAAACAAATTCATATAATTTCATAATTAGTTAATATCATATTTTTTTGGTGGGATGCGACTCAAAAATGAAAAATAAAACATAAAAAGCTACATAAATACAAAGTATTGGTCATTTTGATAAAATTACATAAAGGTGTATTTTGTTCCAAATTTGACATGTTCCTATTGGCTAATATTGAAGACCTACATTGTAAATAGCAATTTGTTCTTAACTGACTTAAAAAAAATATATATATATATATATATATAAATACATTTAAAAAACTATCCCCCCTCATCTTCCCTGTAACTATTCCCCAGGTCGTCGCTGTAAACGAGAACGTGTTCTCAGTCAATTTACCTGGTAAAATAAGGGTAAAATAAAAATGAAAACCATTGGCAAAACATTTACCCCTGCTTAATTGAGTAATCATGTTCATTATGAAAGTAATCTCATTGAACACTTTGATAAGAACCATGCTGCAGTGAGGAAATCAAAGTAGGATTAATTACCCCTATCTAGACTAAAAAAAGATTAAGTACTCTTAAGTAGTCATCAAAGTATTACTATCCAAGAATACCATTTAATACCTGATAGGTTGCAATTGATAAGCACATTTAAAAGAGATGTTGTTCTGGTTAACTATGTGGTGTATGTACAGGCGGCGCAATGATGCAGTTCAAATTGTGTCGATTTCGGTGCACGCGGTGCTTGTGACCATAGCAACAAAGCACATCTCATGATCTACTTGGAATGTGACAGCTGATCGGTGAGAACACTCTGAGATCACGGTCATTATCCAGCGCTGAAGGTTGATAATCAGAATGATGGAGAACAAGACCTTACATTCGTGTTGTCATGCCAACTATTGACAATGTGGCAAAGCAAAACATTATATCGTTAGAAAAATAACACTTTTCTGTGTGCACATTGGACACTGAAATATCACTTACAAGTCCTTCAGATTGTCCTTTACCTTTGGTATTCACGTTTGGTAATGATAATATAATCTCTAGTGGATAGATTTTGGCCAAATGATGTGAGATTCTGGGTTCTGGGTTAACCAATGCTGAAGGAAATACAATGTAATACATTCACGGTGTAAATAATGGTTGTGAAATTAAAGTAAAAAGCAAAGGAAGGACCTTTTCCTCAGGAGATTTAACCCTGCAGGTCCACAGCAGACAACTATTTTTTACATTACTTTCAATTATCATCTGAAACAGACAGACAGGAACCCTTGAGGAAGGTAGCCTAATTTCACTACCAAGTCCCTGCCACTGAGGCACTTTACAGGGTTCTTAATATAGCCTAGCTACAAAAAAAAAACAGCCAACTAACACAACGTTCCTTATATCCACGTGTGATTGGTTACTTTACACTTCTTCAAATTTAACATCCTCTACTTTTTCAAAAGGTTCCATTTGACAGTGGCATTTCAGTTGAATCGTAGACAATTGTCATATTTGGTGGACCAGACAAGCAGTTGTTCAGTTGGCGTGTTATAAAAACAAACATACATCAAATCAATTGAAATCTGTCTTACCGGTGGAGCATTTCTCATCACAATGAACAGACCGCTAGTGACAGGCCGATACTTGGACGCACATGACATCAATACATAAAATCACTATGCAAAGTCTTTCAGAAAAATGTCACTTTGGCAATTACATACAGGCACGGTTGTGCGCTAGTGTCCGTGATAATTACTTTCGAGATATTGTCTTTTTATGCACCAAAAACTTCTGCATTTAGTGCGACAGCATCTTCATTATTTCACACTCAAGGGGCATCAAAGTGGCCCGGGCGCCTACGGTTGATTGACAGATAGATTAATGTTGTCAGGCTCTAGAGACTCATAATACGTTCTACTTTATTAAACCGTTGTTACTGGTTGGTTTCAAGGACGGTCAGATACGCACCCCCCTCATCACTAGTGATGTTCCATATTAGCAGGTTGTGACACCAATATCCTTGTTAACATTAATATCTTAACAATAATCAAATATGGACAGGAGTCAAAATCTCTAGAGATGGTTTTAAGTTATATATATACACATACAGTGGGGCAAAAAAGTATTTAGTCAGCCACCAATTGTGCAAGTTCTCCCACTTAAAAAGATGAGAGAGGCCTGTAATTTTCATCATAGGTACACTTCAACTATGACAGACAAAATGAGGAAAAAAATTCCAGAAAATCACATTGTAGGATTTTTAATGGCTTTCAGATAGTTATTTTTGTCCATCTGTGAGAGTAAATGTTAATCTGTTCTGTTATATTGTTAGCTGTATGTTTAGCACAGTGTCTCAGAACAGATTAGCTGAAATAACATTTACTCTCAAGGGTTTCCAAAAAGAACTATATGTAAGCCAAGCCCCGACTAAACCACGCTTACGATCATCAAAGAAAACAACCCAACTAAGTGACCCAACCGAATTGGCCAAAATATTCCAACTTGTGTTCTGTACACAATTTACACAGCGCTGGGTTGTTTTTAACCGAGTGTTTGTTTGAGTGTACGGGCCCTGGTATGCTATCTTGGTCTCCTTCCTCCATGCAGTGATGTTTGACGTAGTCTTCTTGCATGTGTGAGATTGTTTTGTAGGTGGGTTAGGGTTAGGGATTCAAAAAGCATTGCATTTTACTCCAGCATTACCAGAGTTGCATTTTGTCACTCGCTATGTCAGTATTCCCTCTGAATGAGCTGATTATGTGTTGCCCTAACCTTAGCTCTCCGACCACCATCCACCAGTAGTCAATCTTATCAAGCTATTATCAGGGCCTGGCAGAACATGGCCTGTAGTTTTACTACTGCATATGTTATCATATCTAATTGGAGAGTACATGTTTAATACTCCAGTGGGTCACACAGTGGATTTAAAATGGCTTCATTGTGTCATTTATAATGACTACGTCCAATGCCATTCATTTGGGGGTTTACTTACGATCATCATACTCTGTGCATACATTGTCACAATTGTCTAAAGGGCTATGAAGCTGAAAGCAATCACTGCTTGAGACATTTCTCCCTGGCCATGATAGGACTGGAATTGCCCGGGTTTATGTTACATTAATACAGTAATCTGATGACTACAAGTCAGGGGCAATCCCTCTCCATTGTGCCTCGGCCCTGTCCCGAAGACACATCTTAGCAATTTTCTTTCATAAGTCATTATGATTTCTCATCATCATCATCCAAGATCTCTGATAATCTGAAGCCAAAAGAAAATAACCTTGTTATCAGAAAAACACGTAATCGTATAATCATACATCACAAACTGGCTACTTGATTACATGTGAATATATTTCAATGGGACATAAATGTTTTCTTTGAAATCCTTTGGCAGTAGGATTTTGAAAGCCATTGCCAGTGTGATTTCACAGCACCAGTACTAGGCTACAGCACTGTAGCCCAGCCCTGTCCAGCCCTGTCCAGCCCTGTACAGCCCTGTCCAACACTAGCATTGAAGTTCCCATAGCTCATTGGCAGGTGTGATAGTGTGTGTGGCCAAGCCCCATTGAGTATGACCTCTGTGTCCTCAGCCTGGCCAGGAATGCCATCTCTGTACTGGCTATGATATCTCAGGCAGCTCCGCCACAGTACCGGCCCTCTTCCACCTCTCTTCCTCCACTCAACAGAGATAGCAATAGAAATAAAATGATGTAGGTGTTTTAAATGAAATTCAATTCCTTTCGATACATACTTGTACAGTATATTGTCCTATACTAATACCTTCCTACATTCAATTTAAACTAGTATTTCTGTATGCAAGTGAAAAATAATATTGAAAGGGTAAATGATGGACCACACTACTGTTAATTTTGTCTCTCTCAAAGAAACCAGTTATTGCCTCACTAATAAGATCCTGTAGGACAAATGTACTAGGTATGATATTTGACTGCAGAATAAGAGAAAGGCTAAATAGTTGTACTGACCGAGACTGGGGAGGCACACACACACATCTGCCAGCGGCAATCTCATCGAATAAAATAATAGATTTACAAAACAGTGTGTGGTCCACGGTACATTAGGCAATTCAGTCTCTCTACCAGCAATGTGAACAAGGAAAACAACATCAGTCATATTAACCAACTGGAGCACAAAGGTAACAACTATATTCTACAAGCGTATAAGTGACATTTAAACACAGCCAGTTAAGTGGCTACTATTATACAACAGTTAGAGCATCATATAACAACGAATTATAACCAGCAAAGGACGTTCTCCCACAGTGTGTCATATCCTGGTTTATAGAGAGTAATTAATGGTTCCTGAAGACCAATACCAGCAATCACATCCTTCCATTTATTCCCAAGTGTCACCCGCACTGAGTGTAACGCAAGTGATGCTGGAGGCGACTCTCTTTACTCTTGAAAAAGATTGACCTTGACCATCCAGAGTATAAACTTAATTTAAAGAGTAAAATAGTTGAAGGGTTATCCACAAGATAGTTGCAAAGAGAGCATGTAATGAATAGCTCATTTAACCTGTAAGAGAATACATGGCTTCTGATGTGGGGATGATATTTGCACGAGAAGCTTACGATTCCCTGCATAACCAGTATATACAGTATATATTTTCCATGTAATGAAACACTTCTCTTTTAAGTAAAGGGGTCGAAAAGTCCAGCACTATGGTTCTAGTAACAGATGTTTAGGAGGTGCTCCCCTTGACTTCTAAACACCAGAGGATTAACATGCGCGAGTCAGATTGGGCTTGTTTCCCAGAGAATAAGGTTGCGAGGTCTAGAGCGCAGAACGTGCACAACCTCTTGAAACAAGATGTTGGCTAAATTGTTTCTCTTTCTGGCTCCCCCCAAACCATCCAGCCACATTTACTTGGACATGGTCAGATGGTATAATTAGGTGTGTAGTTTCAAGGAAAGAGCTTCAGCATCGTGGATATAATTGTATCTACTGTTATTAGTGTTCTCGCTATTTCTCTACAAGTAACATGGTCAATTACCCCGTTTTGAAATCAATATTTATATTATTCTTCAAATGACTAGAGTTACATGGGAACCTGTCTGAGCCTGTCCTCCCCTTCCCCATCATTAGAAAAATAAATATTCAAAGATTGTAGTGTAGGATAAGTGCATCCCATACTACATTCTGCGGGCTAATGATATCTCACCATAACCTAATAATCACACATAATTACACTCCAGGGCTCTACAGGGAAAAACACAGGAAATATAATCAGCAGAAATGACCTACATTGACTTAGTGTGGGGGGACACAGTCAGAGCAGAGCCACAGCTGGCCTCCTGCTGCTCCTGCGCTGCTGTTCTATCCACACACACTCCATATCGTTGTCTCTGGTTCATCCCGAGATTCTTTTTAGGAAACTAGAATGTTCCGCTACCCTGACGCGAAGCGCCGTTATTGGTGAATAGAACACTTTAGGATAATTAGCCCAGTGAGAGGGCAGTGGGGCATGAAAGATCCGAGTTATATATTTAAAAGCATGAGCCATGGAAAGGCATTAGGCTTCGAAAAATGCACCGCTCGCAGTTCTTTGATAGTACAGCTCAATATCATGAATTCTACCCCAATTATGAATCCAGCCATGCGTGGGAAGTAACACTAAATATACATTTGGTAGATAAAGGTGTACGCTTATGGTCATAGTGAGAGTAAAGAAGCATAGTTGTCCTATACATTATTCTTAACATGGTTAAAAGGATTCTAACAGCAATATACACTGTAAAGATGTAAACAAAATCAATTAAACATAACAATAACACGACAAACCATGATGTGGTTACCGTGTAATTACACTGGTAATAGTCGCGTTATCGTGTAAAGGGCAGAGTAACGCCACTGCATAATTAGTCAAACAATTACTCTGTCATTTTGAGAACATTATCACAACGCAAGCCATTGCTAAAGCATTCCTCTGGTCTCTGCAGTCCTTTTAATGTGAAGATGCTGAAGCTAAAGGGTCAACCGTGCTGAGAGCATTCAGGCGGTGGGAGGGGGTACACACACGGTCAGACTCTCTGCTGCAGCCCTAGCTGTCCATTTTCCATCTCTGCCTTCTGACCAGTAAACATTTTAAAGAGCATTGCCACACATAGAAAGCCCCCAGCTCTCCACCCCATCTCTGTTAGAGCTGTTAGAGGGCCCAAATTATATGCCTTTAAGTGTAATTATTCTCAGCGATGAGGGCTCGTGCAAGAGAGGAGCTAGAAACTCAAAGTGCTCTGTTGCCCCTGTCCTCGGCTGTGATGATTAGCATAATTACATTTCAAACGATTGGGGATGTTGTGGCGAGGGACACACCTTCGTACTGTTATATCATCATAGTGCAGGGAACAGAGAGAGAGAGAGAGAGAGAGAGAGAGAGAGAGAGAGAGAGAGAGAGAGGTTGATATTGTCAAGGCAGATATTGTGGCCTGTGTGATATCGAAAGTGATGACGGCAAAGGGCCCTTTTGTAATCTTAAGTAATGGAGGGAGGCTGATGAAATCATTTTGGGAAGAGCATGTATCAATCTATGTTTTCTACAAATTCCATGTGTGCACCCATGGTACTGTATCTGTCTACCCATCTACACAGCAAATTGGCCAGTGTTACCTAGTGTTGATTTTTTGTGTGTATTATTTCTAGTGTTAATTCAGGTGTTAAATAAACTCTTTAAGTGTTAAATTAACACTCAGAGGTGTAAAGTAACCCCAGTGTTGGTGTTAATAACCAGTATTGAGTGTGAGAGTGTGATTGCTTGAAGTTGCCAGGGTCAAAGTAGTACAGAAAGTGTCGTATACTGAAGCAGTGAAGAGAGTGGTAGAGGAAGATGGGTACAGGGTAGTGAATGTTGGGAGCCGGCAAGCATATCAGAAGAGCCAAATCTATTTATGAAAAAATAAATAAATTAAGGTATGAATAATCAAAAGATTTAAATGAATAGAATTAACTAATTCAAAGAACGAAAATAAAAATAATAATATAGGCCTAAATGCTCAAGAGCACACACATTCGTTCTGACTGTCTGCTCAGACTAACAGCCTCACCTGTTGTTCCTGTCAATCAGACACGCAGTGTCAACCAATGAACCAAAGATGCGTGAGGGATGGCCGAGCCAACTCACTCCCACACTTAGCAGCCAAGGCGAGAGAGGAAGGACAGCTGTGAAAACAACAGCTGGAAAAGGAGTCGGAAGAACAGTGGTGTTTGGATGCATTTTAATAGTGTAGACAATGTTGGAGCACAGAGTAGAATTTGCCAAAACAAAATCTCATATAAAGCCAGTTCTACACACAACCTACACCGGCATATGCGAACTGTGCACCCAACTGTGAAGCTAGCTGTAGCGGAGCTTCGAGAAACTAGCGGGCCTGCTAGTGATAGTGGTGGAGTCAGCACCTCCACACGCGGAGATGTATCCACTCAGTCAAATAGACCTACTCCGCGACCCACAGCAACGCAGTCTTCTATGGACCAGTTTATGCCAATGTCTATGTTTGTAGCAAAACAAGGCCAAATTGATATTGCATTGGCTTAAATTATTGCCACCAATTTCCAGCCATTTTCGATCTTGGAGGGCAGAGGTTTTAGAAATTATAGCAATAGTCTCAATCCAATGTACACAATTCCATGCGGGAAAACCCTTTCAAAATCACTTATTCCACAACTGTACGAGAGCACACAGACCTCCGTGTGGGAAAACAACATCTCCACCCAGCTGATCCTCAACACTGGGGCCCCACAAGGGTGCGTTCTCAGCCCTCTCCTGTACTCCCTGTTCACCCACGACTGCGTGGCCATGCACGCCTCCAAGTCAATCATCAAGTTTGCAGACGACACTACAGTGGTAGGCTTGATTACCAACAACGACGAGACGGCCTACAGGGAGGAGGTGAGGGCCATCGGAGTGTGGTGTCAGGAAAACAACCTCACACTCAACGCCAGCAAAACAAAGGAGATGATGGTGGACTTTAGGAAACAGCAGAGGGAGCACCCCCCCCCCCCCCCCTATCCACATCAACGGGGCAGTAGTGGAGTAGGTGCAAATTTTGAGCCTGTTTTGAGAATGTAGTATCCAAAGTAATGAGACCAATACAACAGGAAGAAGAGGGATCAGATGGAGCAGAAGCACCAGCAGTAGTGCCACAAACGTCTGCAGATCTGCAGATCCTCTGAGCTGGTGGAAGATCAAGCTCTCTTGTCTACCCATGGCTTACTAAAGTCATGACAGGGAGACTCTGCATAGTGGCCACATCTGTTCCCTCTGAGAGGATCTTCTCGAAAACGGGACAAATTAATTACTGAGAGAAGAAACCGCATCAGCCCCTCGAAAGTGAGGCAGCTTGCATTTCTGAAAGCAAATCTCTCATAAGAGCTAAATGTGGTCAGCATTGCTGTGTGCTGCTGGTTATAACATGGCAATAAAGGAGAGAGGAAAGAGGGACCAGTTTAATGTTTTAAGTGGGATGCTGCAGTTTTGCACATTGTTATTTATTTTTCTTTGATATGGTGCAATATTCTATTATTATGTTGTTCAGATTGCATTAATTAGGAATTGTTACATTTATATGCACTTTGTTTATATACATTAAAAAGTTATACTTTAAATGCAAATGTTTAATAGAATTATTTTTCATAACAAACCAATGCATTTTTAAATACATTGTGGTTAAGGTAGAGTATGATTTCATTTAATAATTTAATTAGGATTGTTTAAACACCAATCATAGTCAAACTATCGCAAACAGTTTGACTGTTTGACTTGAAAAAATACAAAACCCTTTTTTAAAGAGCCGTTTGGCTCACTGAAAAGACCCGGAATGCACATCACTAGTACAGGGTGAGGAATCCTGAGAGGATTCCTGTGAGTAGGACAATAGAGAGGGATGGGGAAGAATATGTGTTACAGTTTGGTGGATTTCTTAGCATTCATAGCCATGGTTGTCAACTGTACTGGAGAAATGGAACGCAAGTCGCAGAAAATAGAGGGTTGGGGTGGCAGCTGCAGAGAAGTGCTTGGGATTGCGAGGTTTTACTGCAGACGATTTGCAGGGGGTGTTGAGTGGTCGTGTTCTGTATCCCCAGACCATTGGCCTGCAGTAGGATTAGATAGGTTAAATAGTGGAATGAGTGGCGTTTGTTTAGTCGTTGTGAGGGCTAATAGTTGGCAGCGTAATTTTTTTTTTTAGATCCCAATTTTGTGTTAACGGAAGCTCATGTTGGTAGGCTGTGCCTAACCTCACACTCCAGTACAGTAGGTGGCGGTGTATGCACCTACAGGTTGGACGCGATCTGCCAAGCCAATCCCAAAGAAGAAGAAGAAGAAGAAGAAGAAGAAGAAGAAGAAGAAGAAGAAGAAGAGGTGTTCTTGCATGACACTAAAAGTGTCAATTCCCTAACAATGTCAAAGTGTAACAGCATCTGCACTTAACACAGTGTTAATTTAATACTGAAAAGTGTGGACCCGTGTAGAAACTGGCTCAGTATTATCAGTGTTGTACACTGTCAGTGTTGAAGTAACACTGGAGATTTTGCTGTGTATGTATGTCTCTGTCAATCAATGTATCTGTATATCAACTATATATGTGCATTCCTTCCCAACCACCTATCTGCCCCACCAACTAACCTCCATAAATATCATGGTTGCCCTTCACTTTAATACCTATGTTGTAAAGCCTGCATAACCCATAAGAGTCAATGCACCGTTGTTCTGCTCTTGGCAGAATAACATACAGGTATGTCAAGGAATGTGCTTCTATATATCTGGTAACCTATCTCTCTTCATTTGTTTCTGTTTTCCGTGTGCTGTCTCCACCTGTCGGGGCTAGAGACACAATGTCCTCTTTATGTTGTGGAGACGTCGTCGGGAGATGTGGGATGTGGGGATGTTTCCCCTCTCCGTGTCATTTTGATTAATGGGAACAGAGGTGTGTCTGTGGGTAGGGCAAGTTGTTGTCTGGGAAGCAGCGAGCCACCAGTCATCTTCCAGTCTCCAGAGTCAAGGTGTCCATAAACATGCACATAAAATCACATTCTTTCAGCAGGTGCTACCACGTCCTTGGGAGGGAAAAATAGAGAGTCAAATTGGCCTATGTTAGAATGATGTTATAGACCAATCCCTGAGGACAGACTGTTTTTAGTTTTCTGTCTAAAGTCCGAGCTGGAGCTAAAATATCCCCTGTTAGAGCGTGATTGGTGCCACAGAGGAGAGGGACGCAATCTGGACCCTGCAAGACAGCTGCTGCAATCTAATTGTCTCTGCATACAAACAGGACAGAGGAGCAGAAAAGTGTCCACTGGCAAAATAGTGAAATGACATATTTTAAACATGTAGTCTGCCTTGTAAATACATTGGACATTTTCAATTCAGTTCCAAGAGACATAAGACAGAAAAACATGCAACTAACACATGCAGTATGACCGTTTGTAGCGACAAGTTCAGCTAGCTGGCTAGATTCTCATCAGGACGGACGCCTTGCCACCTTTTTGCCCAAAACATATTTCACGATTGATCTTCATCAAAACTCCCACATCCTTACTAATCTTGTGCAGCTTTCAGCAGCTTCGTTCCACAGGAGAAGCTAGCTAGCTCCTCTGCACTGTTTTGATGCTCTGGCTCAACTCATAAACAACATATGGTCCACACAATCACGGTTACTCTGGAGGCAGTTGTTAACCTTGAGGCTTCAGGAGCAGATGTTGGAGAAAAGAACAGGAGAAAAGAGATCATAACAGCCTTGGAAGCATGATTTACTGACATAAACATTTGCTTAAAATTTGGTCACCAGCGTCACATGCTATTTAAGCATTGAGCCGAAAGAAACTGGAGGAATCCTCAAATATATGATTTTTAAAAAATCATTGGAAACGTACAATTGCTTTTACTCTAGCTCTTACACCATAATAACTCATTTTTATCTGAGCAGTGTTCGTGTTAGTCACTCACGTAAGAAGGCCTTGTACATTGTAATGGCATTGCCAACATTTTATAGTCGGCAGTGTGAACGGCGTTAAGAATGAATCATATTTCTCACTGTCTTAAAGCAGTATGTTCATTCAGGTGCACAGTGAATGCTCGGAGGAAGACGAACAAAAGCAGTGAAACCCAAATAAAACCTTTGTATTTAAGCGCTGGGTTGATCATGTGCATATCGTTCTGTGATACATGCACATGAACAACTTTGCTTGGGAATTTAGTTCAATAACTGTTTTTTTGTTGAGTCCCGTCATTACTTTGAACGCTACAGCAAAACAAATGGAGATATCGTTTCAAATATGAAGCGGTGGGATATGTTCGATGAACACACATAGAGCTTTCTCTTTTGCACATAGTATGGGTGATATAGAAGCTTGTTAGTATGTGTTAGTATGGGTGATATAGAAGCCTGTTAGTATGTGTTAGTATGGGTGATATAGAAGCCTGTTAGTATGTGTTAGTATGGGTGATATAGAAGCCTGTTAGTATGGGTTAGTATGGGTGATATAGAAGCCTGTTAGTATGTGTTAGTTTGGGTGATATAGAAGCCTGTCTCTTTTTTCTCGAGATGATTTAACTCTCCAATAGCTCTCTAACTTCTAAAACACTTTTGGAGACTTTTAATGGCAAGAGGATGATCGGTGAGATTATGATTTTTTAAAATTCACTAATCAACAACCACATAGCGTTCTCTATTTAAAAATGATTAGGAGATTCAGTGATGAAGTGGACATCTGAAGGGCTTATCATAATGTTATCATGGTAAACAGGAAATGCACATTTTGAGAGAAAAGCAGTTTGTTTGACTCCTCTGTCAGAGACTAAATATGCCAACACATCACAGCAAGCCTTAGCAAGAGCATGATAAAGGACACGATCTCGTGGTATCCATTTCACATAGTGGAACCCATTGCCAGCAGCATAAGCTAAGCAGGGTTTGTTCTGGTCGGTCCCTGGATGGGAAACCAGATAGTGCTGAAAGTGGTCTTGTGGAGGGCCAGTAGGAGGCACTCTTTCATCTGGTCTAAAAAAATATATCCTTATGCCCCAGGGCAGTGATTGGGGACATTGCCCTATGCTGTCTTTCGGCTGGGACGTTTGACGGGTATCCTGACTCTCTGGGGTCAATACAGATCTTGTGGCACTTATTGTAGGGGTGTTAACCCTGGTGTGCTTGCTGAACTCCCAATCTGACCATCATGGCCAGCTAATCATCCCCCAGCTTCCAAATTGGCTCATTTATCTCCGCTCCCCTGTAAATATTCCAAAGGTTGTTGCTGTAAATGAGAATATGTTCTCAGTTAACTTACCTGGTTAAATATAAAGCAGTGAATATTGGGTCACACTTGAAACAAATGATATCAGGCCTTCATAGATACCTGGGAAATAATTTACAGTGTGTCAGCATATCATCTTGTTAAGGATGATATGTTGATGGAGAACCCAATTAGAATCAATCAAAATAGATTGTATCAACATGATGGTCTGCCTGTAATACCTTAGGATGTGGTGAGTTCATGCAAAAGCTGATACATCTTCAAAAGCCTTTTCCTATTTCATGATCAAAGTCACCTCTCTAGAGCAACATACTCGTGTAACTTTACACTACAGCGTACTCAATGGGACTGGCCATGAATGACGAAGAAGACTCACTGTCCGCCATCTCTACGCTCAAACTATAGTATGATGGATAGTGTTCCCTTTGACCCCCCCCCCCCCCCCCCTCCCCCGCCGCCCCCCCCCCCCCCAGCCATGAGATGCCAAATTGCAACAGTAGTACAGTAGCCATACTGCTGATGTGTTGGAGAGATAACATCCTCCGTCTTGCACTGTCTAGATGCCAGACTGTTTGGCCTGGAGGCAATGTATTAAATGGTATATTGATAATTGAAATCTGTTTGGTCCATTTTGCTGACAGTGCCCTTTTAGGCAGATGGCCTCAATTACTCATGTGTCAACCCGGAAGAGAGAGGGAGAGAGATGGAACACACAAGGGAACTTCGGATGATCTGAGAGACCAAAACAATGAGTGTGCTTGTGTGTCGCTGTATGTGAGGAAGAAAGCCAATTACGGCGGTGCACTCATAGGATGTGCAAAGAATAATGTCACATGGACTCTTGTCAATCACGGGGAGAGCAAGAACGCAACGTTAGCCTTATCTGTAGGAGTTTCTCAGCACACGCATAAAACAAATCTCATTAGCCTAGGCATCCAATAGTACGCGCTAGATCTGCGGCATCGGCTAGGATTGATGTGCATTCCTAGTAGTATGCTTGTGACCTCCGTGGCCCGGCTCGTACATAAAACATCCTCGATTGCAATGGCATCATTTCCCTCCTTAACTACCTTTAAAGGGGAGAAGGGGGGGGGGGGGGGGGGGGCTGTAAAAAAAGTAAAAAAATGTCTGTACTGTCTTGATAAAACGACTTTCCACCACTATTTTGGGATTTCTGACCCTTTAGAATGTTGCACACTGCATTCAGCCAAGGGTGTGCAATGTCCTAAATTGTTTGAAAAACCTGAAAATGGTGGTGGAAAAATGTGTCTTACTCAGACAATACTGTTTATTTCCATTTTTCTTTTGCCTTTTCGCTGTTGAAGCTAGTTAAGGAGGGAAAGGATGCCATTGCAGCCTGAATCGAGGATGGTTTATGTACAAGCCGGTCCACGGGGGACGCAAGTGTAATCTGGAGAATGCACTTCAATCCGAGACGATAGTGCGAACTAGATCTGCACTATCGGCTGCCAGGGCTAATTACTGTAGATTGATGCCAATGTCCAGCCAATTGCTCATACTGTCTTTTTGATTGCAAGCTGCTCCCCACTGGGCACACAAAGTTTAGTTTTGATTTACATTTGTTTTTTGTCAAATGTGAATTGAATGTGAAACGTCAGCATGGCATTGGATTTTGATTCATCACATAGCTTTTTAAAAAAATAATTCAGTCAAAACAACTTTGATTCAACCAGTTTTTTGGGTCTCATCTGTATGGACTCAATAGAACACCAGATGTTTGGTATGGTTTCTCTCCCAGGACCTTTCAAGTGGAGTACCTAACTCGTGGTCACTATTAAAAAGCAATATCCTTGGACAAACATTCCCTGAAAATAGAAACGTCTTACTCAGGTCATTGATTGAGACACCAAACACTGGCAGTCAAGCTGTGCAAATGATCAATTAAATCACGACATATAAATCACTATGTACAAAAGGTACAGGTGTATGTTCCTGTATGTACACGTCCTTCATGTGACAGTATATAGTGCATTCGGAAAGTATTCAGACCCCTTGACTTTTTCCACATTTTCTTTAACCTTTATAGCCTTAATATAAAATGTATAAAATAATGTTTTTCCCTCATCAATCTACACACAATAACCCATCATGACAATGCAAGAAAATCATGTTTTTAGAAAAGTCTGAGGTCCTGAGGGCTCTGGAGCAGGTTTTCATCAAGAATTTCTCTGTACTTTTCTCTGTTCATCTTTGCCCTGATTCTGTCTAGTCGCCCAGTCCCTGCCGCTCAAAAACATCCCCACAGCATGATGCTGCCACCACCATGCTTAACCGCAAGGATGGGGCGAGGTTTCCTCCAGACATGACGCTTGACAGTCAGGCCAAAGAGTTAAATCTTCATCAGACCAGAGAACATTGCTTCTCATGGTCTGAGAGTCTTTAGGTGCCTTTTGGCAAACCCCAAGCGGGCTGTCATGTGCCTTTTACTGAGGAGTGGCTTACGTCTGGCCACTCTACCATAAAGGCCTGATTGGTGGAGTGCTGTAGAGATGGTAGTCCTTCTGGAAGGTTCTCCCATCTCCACAGAGGAACTCCAGAGCTCTGTCAGAGTGACCATCGGGTTCTTGGTCACCTCCCTGACCAAGGCCCTTCTCCCCCGATTGCTCAGTTTGGCTAAGCAGCCAGCTCTTGGAAGAGTCTTGGTGGTTCCAAACATCATCCATTTAAGAATGATGAAGGCCACTGTGTACTTGGGGACCTTCACTGCTGCAGAAAAGATTTGGTACCTGTTTTCTCTTTGTCATTATGGGGTATTGTGTGTAGATTGCTGAAAAAATATATACTTTAGAATAAAGTTGTAACGTAACAAAATGTGGAAAAAGTTAAGGGTTCTGAACACTTTCCGAAGGCACTGTTTACCAGTCAGAAACTCCCTGGATGTGACCCCCCCCCCCCCTCTGCTTCATCTCCGAACTGCCTCTTTTCTAGTCTTCCTCCATTCTACTCTTCCTCCTGGTGCTGACTGCTCAAGCCAATGAACTATCCTGCCTGCCATGATCATCCATCTATTGACAAGCATTTTTTAAGTGCATACTTTTTTTCCCTGCTTAAAGCTCTTTGAGACTATAATGAAAATGACTCCCAACAATGTGATTAACATATGCTTTTAAGGCACTAATACACTGCTGTAAGTGTCTTTGAAGATACAATACCATCAAGCTTCAACTTTCACATCAAATTACTATACAAAAGAACAGATGAACAGGAATGGCATGTACTCTCATGTGTGGGTAAAAAGAACAAGGGGAATGCCACGCCCTTACTAAACTCGGCCTCCGGTCTTCTGATCTGACCAGCTGGGTCATATCTCAAAAACCAAGCATCCCAGCGTTTTTGAAGAAAACAACCCAACCAAGAGAACCAACACCTGCAACCCAGCAGTTGGGTGAACCAAACAACCCAGCGTTTCTTTTGACTGTACCATCACGGCAATGGAAAAACAACAGACTGTTGCAGCCACCCAATGTCATCAAATCTGGCCCCGAAGGACGAGCATCACACGTCAATAGATTTTTTTCCCCTAAACGTCATTCATATATCTTATATATCGCTCCAGCGACTGAGGGACATTTCATATCGGGGTTTGAATCAAACACTCCAGGAATAGATTGAATGGGAGGTAGAGGAACAAACACACAGTCACATAAAGTTGACAGATGAGAGTTGTGACAAACATGCAGAACAAAGGGATGAACTCCATTATGGAAGTAGGAAAGGGGTTGTATGAGGATGCCCTACGTGCAAAATCTTAAAAGGTTGTCTGTAGCGGCAGTGTTTGCTGTCGTCATTTTCTATCTGCCTTCAAGAAACCCGTGGCGATAAGAAGATATTTGCACTCACGTGGCAATGGTAAACTTGATCAACTTGATCGTCAAAAGGGCAGGCAAACATCAATAACGTGTTTCAGCAGAGGAACACTAACAGAATGCAGGTGATAATTACAACCAATTGCTAAAGTGTTTCTGTTTGGTCCCAGTTTTTTTTTGTGACACAGTTTGTAGATGTCTGTCTAGGTGTCTTTTTATATCTCGTGCAAATGTTACTCCTTCTTCTTGCACTTCATAATTGCTATGCACACAGGGGAAACATAGGCTTTGTTTGCTGTTGTGCTGCCTGCGAGCAGATCAATTCCTCTCCCATTCTAACCCCTTTGATAATTGCTGAGAGTAGATGGTGTGTTTACAGTTACGGTTTTGCCAGCTCCGAAAGTGAAAGAGAGAGAGAGACGCTTTGTACCGCTATGGGAAAGAAAGTAAAAAGGCTGGAAGAAAAAAAGGAAGCTTATTGAAAATGCAAGGCCAGATATGATCGGAGGAAAATCAATAGCTTTAAAAATGAGAGATGGAGCACAGAGAAAGCCCTTCAAAGTGTCTGATTCAATAAAAGTTGCTGTTGGGATAATTAGCTGTTGTGAGTGAGGTGCAGAGACTGCAGACCTCCAGGCAACCCTTTGGATCCCTCCATTCAAAGGGCGGAGCTTATGGAGTCAAAGAAATCTGTTAAGGCATATTTAAATCCCCTTAAGACGTGTATGATGTGTAGATGGCCAGATGCGATATTCAGGTAGATGGCAAAATAATCACTCGTGACTTGGGGCGGCAGGGTAGCCTAGTGGTTAGAGCGTTGGACTAGTAACCGGAAGGTTGTGAGTTCAAACCCCCGAGCTGACAAGGTACAAATCTGTCGTTCTGCCCCTGAACAGGCAGTTAACCCACTGTTCCCAGGCCGTCATTGAAAATAAGAATTTGTTCTTAACTGACTTGCCTGGTTAAATAAAGGTAAAATAAAAAAATAAACTTGAGCATTTCCTTGACAGATTAGACATCTGGAGCCTTTCAATTGGTTGCCAAGTTTGACACCGACCAACTTCCCAATGCTTTTAAAGGCCTGACTTCACCAACTGCCAGTGCAAAAACGGTCCAGTAAGGGAAATATTATTATCCTTTATATCTTCGGGGAGGCCAAAATCCAAATGGCTCCTCTACCCTTGAGATATCATGGCGGCTGGTTGTTTATGGGGAGTGTCACCCGCAAAGTGACAGAGTGAGGGATCCACAAGCATAGCAATGCACTGTGCACTTCTGCAGAGAGGCTAAAGAGGGGCAATTTCTGGAATGATGGGTGCCGGAGATGATGCCCAATATGCTTCAACTCCTCTAAATTTACGGCCTTTGCGGCACCCTGTAAACAGCTGGGGAAGAAAACAGGACCCTCTGCAATTTCTCCCCGTTCTGTCTCTCTTTTTTTATTTTTTTCTCTCGCTATGTCCTTGAGAGAAGAGATTTTTATATTTCTCCAGAGATACCGTATATTTAACTATAGTGCAGGCATTGTTTGGTTGCCAATATTGCAATTTGTACCCGTTCATCTATCAACCGATGACAGAGCCTGAATAGAGCGCTAGGCCCAGGGTTATGAGCAGTCATATTTGGGTTAATAGTATGAGACGTGATGATGCCAGTAGCACCACTGAGTAGGGATGTGCTTGTGGCTAGTTGGTACTGTATAAACCTTAAGAGATGAAGGTACAGTTGAAGTCGGAAGTTTACATACACCTTAGCCAAATACATTTAAACTCAGTTTTTCACAATTCCTGACATTTAATCCAAGTAAAAATTCCTTGTTTTAGGTCAGTTAGGATCACCATTTTATTGTAAGAATGTGAAATGTCAGAATAATAGTAGAGAGAATGATTTATTTCATCACATTCCCAGTGAGTCAGAAGTTTACATACACTCAATTAGTATTTAGTAGCATTGCCTTTAAATTGTTTAACTTGGATCAAATGTTTTGTGTAGCCTTCCACAAGCTTCCCATAATAAGTTGGGTGAATTTTGGCCAATTCCTCCTGACAGTGCTTGTGTAACTGAGTCAGGTTTGCAGGCCTCCTTGCTCGCACACGCTTTTTCAGTTATTCCCACAAATCTTCTATAGGACTGAGGTCAGAGCTTTGCGATGGACACTCCAATATCTTGACTTTGTTGTCCTTAAGCCATTTTGCCATAACTTTAGAAGTATGCTTGGGGTCATTGTACATTTGGAAATCCCATTTGCAACCAAGCTTTAACTTCCTGACTGATGTCTTTAGATGTTGCTTCAATATATCCACATAATTTCCCCCCCTTATGATGCCATCTATTTTGTGAAGTGCACCAGTCCCTACTTCAGGAAAGCACCCCAAGCACCCCAAGCATACATACTCATCACAACATGATGCTGCCACACCGGTGCTTCACAGTTGGGATGGTGTTCTTCAGCTTGCAAACCTCCCCCTTTTCCCTCCAAACATAACGATGGTCATTATGGCCAAACAGTTCTATTTTTGTTTCATTGGATCAGAGGACATTTCTCCAAAAAGTACAATATTTGTCCCCATGTGCAGTTGCAAACCGTAGACTGGCTTTTTTATGGCGGTTTTGGAGCAGTGGCTTCTTCCTTGCTGGGCGGCCTTTCAGTTTATGTCAACATAGGACTTGTTTTACTGTGGACATAGATAATTTTGTACCTGTTTCCTCCAGCATCTTCACAAGGTCCTTTGCTGTTGTTCTGGGATTGATTTGCACTTTTCGCACCAAAGTACATTTATCTCTAGGAGACAGAACGCATCTCCTTCCTGAGCGGTATGACGGCTGCGTGTTCACATGGTGTTTATACTTGCGTACTATTGTTTGTACAGATGAACCTGGTGCCTTCAGGCTTTTGTAAATTGCTCCCAAGGATGAACCAGACTTGTGGAGGTCTACAATTTTGTTTCTGAGGTCTGGCTGATTTCTTTAGATTTTCCCATGATGTCAAGCAAAGAGGCACTGAGTTTGAAGGTAGGCCTTGAAATACATCCACAGGTACACCTCCAATTGACTCAAATGATGTCAATTAGCCTATCAGAAGCGTCTAAAGCCATGACATAATTTTCTGGAATTTTCCAAGCTGTTTAAAGGCACAGTCAACTTATGAACAAAGTAGATGTCATAACCGACTTGCCAGAACTGTAGTTTGTTAACAAATGTTAAGACATTTGTGGAGTGGTTGAAAAACAATTTTGAACGACTCGAACCTAAGTGTATGTAAACTTCCGACTTCAACTGTACGTGGAGAAGGATGGAAGCTGAGTCCCAGAGGTTCTGTGCAAAATAGGTGGTGGATTTATTTACAATTTACAAATAGTTACAATAATAATAAAGAATACATTGGATATGAGAATGACAAAATAAAGCCACATTAATTAACAAAGTAAGAATAAACATATTCAAAAGTCTCAACAGCCTCAGGACAAGCTACTAACCAACCAAGAGTCTGGGCTAAACTAAATACATACACAAAGCCCTACCCAACTTGGACTAAATCATTACTGCAGGTAAGTAGAGGTTAGGCTACACCACTGGATGTATAGAGTAAATGCTTTTAAACATGATCACACAATATGATACATAATATTAATATAATAGATACGGCTCTAGGCCTTCCCTTTATACTTGTCGAGCCCTCTTGCACTCCAGTTTGAGCTGCACACCCGTTTGGGCGACCAGGCTTATTACGTTATTTTACTCAGTTCTGTGTCCTACGCCTGACTCTGCCCTCACCTCTGCACAACTGACACTTGACAGTGGGAAGAAAGCACTCTTCTATCTGTAGGTTAGAGGGTTTTGATTGAGCTGTGTTTTTGTTTCTTCCGTTTCTTACCACGCAACCTCCATACATTGAGTTACCATACCGCGACAGTTTGGACTTCTGTTTTGAAACCAGAGAATGAGTCTGAGTCTTATTTCACTGTTAGTTTTACACAAATAATTGTGCATTTTTTGTTATAAAACGGATTATTGTTTATTAAAAGTACTGAGGATGAATGTACTGTTGCTTAATGCATTGTATATGTGTGATTACTGTGACTGTCACCCTGATTCTAGGTAGCTACTTCCCACACCGTTGCAGGACCGTAGTGCTTGTCAAGAAGGAGCAAAGGGCACTGTGTCCCGGTGTTGTTGCCGTTCATGCCCTCCCCATTGAGTAGACTGTATGTGCATGTATCAAGGTGACATCTGGATGGTTATCGGTGTTAGTTATTTATTGTGTAGGCTGCAATCCTACTTGAAATAAAATCACGGGAGGGGGAAAAAAACGGCCATGTTAGAAACCGCCGGCGACACGACCATGATACCCAGAATGACGCTTCTGACTGGGTATCACGGTCAGGTCTCAGGTCCACAAGCATGTCCATACAACAGCGGTGCACTGAAAGGTTTGGCTTAAGGTTATGGTTAGGTTTAGGAGTTATTTAAAAGGCTTAGGGTTAGGGGACTAGTTAGATAAAAGGTTTAAGGTTAGGGTTAGCTAACATGCAAAGTAGCGAGTAGTTGTCTGTGATGAGATTTGAACTCACAACCTTCGGGTTGCTAGACGTTTGCATTGTACACCTATCCACCCACCCTATTTTTGTTATTATCTTTAGGTAACATCTGTCTTATGTAACCATCCCAAACGTAACATATCAATCTAAATCAAATCAAATCAAATCAAATCAAATCAAATTTTATTTGTCACATACACATGGTTAGCAGATGTTAGTGCGAGTGTAGCGAAATGCTTGTGCTTCTAGTTCCGACAATGCAGTAATAACAAGTAATCTAACTAACAATTCCAAAACTACTGTCTTGTACACAGTGTAAGGGGATAAAGAATATGTACATAAGGATATATGAATGAGTGATGGTACAGAGCAGCATAGGCAAGATACAGTAGATGGTATCGAGTACAGTATGTACAAATGAGATGAGTATGTAAACAAAGTGGCATAGTATAGTATAAAGTGGCTAGTGATACATGTATTACATAAGGATACCGTCGATGATATAGAGTACAGTATATACGTATGCATATGAGATGAATAATGTAGGGTAAGTAACATTTATATAAGGTAGCATTGTTTAAAGTGGCTAGTGATATATTTACGTCATTTCCCATCAATTCCCATTATTAAAGTGGCTGGAGTTGAGTCAGTGTCAGTGTTAGTGGTGGCTGTTTAACAGTCTGATGGCCTTGAGATAGAAGCTGTTTTTCAGTCTCTCGGTCCCAGCTTTGATGCACCTGTACTGACCTCGCCTTCTGGATGATAGCAGGGTGAACAGGCAGTGGCTCGGGTGGTTGATGTCCTTGATGATCTTTATGGCCTTCCTGTGACATCGGGTGGTGTAGGTGTCCTGGAGGGCAGGTAGTTTGCCCCCGGTGATGCGTTGTGCAGACCTCACTACCCTCTGGAGAGCCTTACGGTTGAGGGCGGTGCAGTTGCCATACCAGGCGGTGATACAGCCCGCCAGGATGCTCTCGATTGTGCATCTGTAGAAGTTTGTGAGTGCTTTTGGTGACAAGCCGAATTTCTTCAGCCTCCTGAGGTTGAAGAGGCGCTGCTGCGCCTTCTTCACGATGCTGTCTGTGTGAGTGGACCAATTCAGTTTGTCTGTGGTGTGTATGCCGAGGAACTTAAAACTTGCTACCCTCTCCACTACTGTTCCATCGATGTGGATAGGGGGGTGTTCCCTCTGCTGTTTCCTGAAGTCCACAATCATCTCCTTAGTTTTGTTGACGTTGAGTGTGAGGTTATTTTCCTGACACCACACTCCGAGGGCCCTCACCTCCTCCCTGTAGGCCGTCTCATCGTTGTTGGTAATCAAGCCTACCACTGTTGTGTCGTCCGCAAACTTGATGATTGAGTTGGAGGCGTGCGTGGCCACGCAGTCGTGGGTGAACAGGGAGTACAGGAGAGGGCTCAGAACGCACCCTTGTGGGGCCCCAGTGTTGAGGATCAGCGGGGAGGAGATGTTGTTGCCTACCCTCACCACCTGGGGGCGGCCCGTCAGGAAGTCCAGTACCCAGTTGCACAGGGCGGGGTCGAGACCCAGGGTCTCGAGCTTGATGACGAGCTTGGAGGGTACTATGGTGTTGAATGCCGAGCTGTAGTCGATGAACAGCATTCTCACATAGGTATTCCTCTTGTCCAGATGGGTTAGGGCAGTGTGCAGTGTGGTTGAGATTGCATCGTCTGTGGACCTATTTGGGCGGTAAGCAAATTGGAGTGGGTCTAGGGTGTCAGGTAGGGTGGAGGTGATATGGTCCTTGACTAGTCTCTCAAAGCACTTCATGATGACGGATGTGAGTGCAGATATACATACAGAATAATACGAAGTGCTTTGAGACCAGGTTGCCGTTCAAGGAGAGGGATACTTGGTCTAAAGAAAAATAACAAAACCACTATGCAATCAATTGTACTGAGATATTTGTTACTGCTGGCACACTTAATTGGTAGTTGGTTAGTAGAATGAAAGGGTAGAGTATAACCTAGGCCTATGTTAGGCAGCTCAAATCACTGTAGGTAAATACTTGGAATCTCTCACACAAAGCAGCATGCGATGCTCTCTGAAAACTGTAAAGTACTGTGAAACCATGTGTAATTTGTCCGGAGGCAGACTCAACATGCCCGTAGGGACCCAGAAGAGTATAACCCCGGAGTTCACAGCCGTCTTGGCAACAGCGGGAGAGCGTGGCTGCACGTCCTGATCTCTGACCTTGTGGGAAATCTTTTCATCTGCATGTTGTGCCGTCAACCTTACAGACCCCACATCGATGTAGCTGTAGGGGTTTAGGGTTGTTAGTTGCATCATCTCTGGGCCAGAAGACTGTACCAGGCAAAAAGGCAACAAAGGTCCTAAAAACAGACAGCCACAGCAGGGAGTAAGTACTGGAGGCTTGTTCAATCTGTTATGTGAAGAAACCCAGTTGTTTTGTTGTCTGCTGAAACAGTGTGTGTGTACTGCAAGTGTGCATGTGTGCACGTTTGTGCATGTGTGTGAGTGTAAACGTGGGCGGTGTGTGTACGTGTGTGTGTACATGCACTGTGTGTGCCATATACACACAGCTTACAGGCATTATCCGCTGCACCACGGATCAGGAGCTGGTCTCTCTGCCCACACAGGTTTAGTGAAAGTACCCTCTCCTATATACTGTGTCCGTCAAATGTACATAGGTTCAGAAACTTTTGTGAAACAGCACCGTTGGAAAATATACGGCAAATAGAAATCAAAACTGGATGGTCTTCAGAGATAGATGGGAGGGGTTGAGGGTAGCTGAAGGATGGGACTAAAAACAAACTAAAGATAACCTATGTAAAACATACTGTGTCCGTAAAATGTATGTAGTATGTATAAGCTGGAAATAGAAGCCTAAGTGTTGTTCTCCATTAGTTTACTCCAATTAGGGGAGGGGTGATAGGGTTAAGGGAAAATAATAATAATAATAAACAAAACATACCCTCTCCCCGAGGTAGCTGATCCGAGGAGAAAGGATGAGGGGGCAGACGGGGTAGACTGGACTGGCTGCAAGGTACGTTTCAGTCCACTGCACACCAAGTGCCCAATGAGCAATGCTGACCTTTCGTGAAATGCACAATAAAATCTTGAAATGCCATTTCAAGGCTACTGAACGCAGGATAAATGGCCTGGAATAGCCTTTTGCATGCAGCCTGGTGTTAACAACATTAGGAGAGAGATGGAGAAAAGGTCTAAATGTCCCAGAATGCAATATAAATCCAGAAACAAACCATGCCCACAAGGTGTTCACTGCTACTTGACAATGTGACATTATCTCAACAGTGGATAGTGTTTATTTAGATAGATTGATACTGTCTATCTAAATAGACAGTACTGATACTGTCTTTGCTGGTTATTGGAAAGTGTGACTAGTTTCTTATATTAAAGCCAAGTGTGTGTGTGTGTCTGTGTTATTGGACTGAGCCAACTCTTACTCAAAGCTGCCTGCCTACGATCTATAATTAATATGATATTATTAGGATTTTAATAATACACAAAGCCATCTTACTCTTTTGAAAGAGACCCTATATTGGACTAGTTTATATTTATTTCAATGAAGATGTATACTATGTTTTATTGTCACATACACAAGATGTTGTTTTACAGGGTCAGCCATGGTAGTACAGTGCCCCTGCAGCAAATTAGGATTAAGTGGCTTGCTCAAGGGTACATCAACAGAACTCTCACCTTGTCAGCTTGGGTATTTAAACCAACAACCTTTCAGTTACTGGCCCAAAGCTCTAAGCGCTAGGCTACCTGCCGCCCTAAATCTGTCTGATAACGTAGGCTTTCATAGAGACTGTACTGTATAAAAAAAGGTTGCTTATTCCACACTTTCAAAATACCTTGATTTAAAGGTTTGGTTTACAATTGGAACACCCAAATCACAACAGGGTTTGTATAAGTTTCCAACCCGTCTGCTTCCCTTTCTGTTAACATAACCAAGTTTTCCTACTTTCAAAATGGTCTTTCTGTTGTTAGCAAGGGCAATTACAAGAACGCCATCATCTATTGATAATCTGCACCATGTCTCAAATCTCGACAAGCACCGAGGCAGCCGTTTGCTGTGCCACATGGTTTGTGAATGTCTGTTGGAAGGTAGCATGTGGAACAGAAACAGAGCCTTTTTCCCCCAATATGTTTATGGATTTTAAAAGGGTAAGCAAAGTGGACCGGCGCTTTGAGTGTGCTCCTGCTTCAAGATACCCCAGTGGCCTAACAACACATGATACAGGATGCAGCCAGGCATACTGCTGTCTGAAGCCTTGTACTTCGGATTTGTGGAAACCTCAGGGGTAAACCGTGCTCTACCCTCTCCAATCACACAATCTCTGTCTACTTTGACAAAGATTTTTATGATTTAACTGTCTTTCCGCTGAGAAGATGGCCATTCAGTATTTCACCAGTACTGGCCATGCTGCTATAATCATTTCATATTGACATCAAAAGTGTTATTGTTGTAGAATCGCAGCTAAGACTTTTGTGGTTTCTGGCAGTAGATGAATAAAAAGTCAAAATGATTCAGTGTTTCCTTACTTGGAATCTTTCAGATAAAACATGGACCTAATATGTGCTCTCATTTTAGTATTTCTTATACATGTATTTCATATATAGTATTATATGTACACTACACGTTACGCACCACACACACACGTAATCTTTATTAACATTTATGCTTGGGGCGGCTGATATAAAGTGCATGAATTATTTAAAGTAGTTGCAGAGAAAATGCTGGATTACTCCATGAAACAAGAGCACAATGGAACACTATTTATGTACGCAGTTTAAGTATTTACACCAACAGTTCGAGCATTGCAGCTGAACTGATTTGCTCTGGTAAATAATGCACTAGCGGAAATGCATGATTAATAAGCCGTTTAACGTTTTAGTTACATCAACAGTCCCTTACTGTGTTTGTCCGCGTTTACCCTTTATGCCTCCCGACACAACCCAACACATTGAACTGAGGAGACACGTGGATCACTGTGACACCATGCATCACAAAGAAGACGTGCCTCCCTTTTCTTCTCGTCACCATAAACAGCTGAGCGCTCTTCTGAATCTGATCTGGTGAGAGTTTGTTGGATATGCAGACTGAAAAGTCTGCTTGACATGAGTCCACACAATAAACATTTTGGGCTACTATCATCTGTGGTCCCTTGCAGGCTAGCACATGCACGCTGGTTCTGTAAACAAAAGTCTCAGGAAAGATGACTTGGTGGCATTTTCATCTGCGAGGGGAAGGTTGGAATGAAAGAGGGAACAAGAGAGAGAAAAGAGAGTGAAAAGTCTTCTCCGTCCCTGACGGTATCAAATCAGCTTTGTGACTCACGTCATCCAGGGTAAAAACAGGTACAGCGGCTTGCGAAAGTATTCACCCCCTTGCCATTTTTCTTATTTTGTTGCCTTACAACCTGGAATTAAAATTGATTTTTTTGGGGGGGGGGTTTGTATCATTTGATTTACACAACATGCCTACCACTTTGAAGATACAAAATATTTTATTGTGACACAAACAAGAAACAAGACAAAAAAAACTGAAAACTTCAGCGTACATAACTATTCAAGCCCCCAAAGTGAATACTTTGAAGAGCCACCTTTTGCAGCAATTACAGCTGCAAGTCTCTTGGGATATATCTTTATAAGCTTGGCACATCTAGCCACTGGGATTTTTTCCATTCTTCAAGGCAAAACTGCTCCAGATGATCCTTCAAGTTGGATGAGCGCCACTGGTGTACAGCAATCTTTAAGTCATACCGCAGATACTCAATTTGATTGAGGTCTGGACTTTGACTAGGCCATTCCAAGACATTTAAATGTTTCCCCTTAAACCACTCAAGTGTTGCTTTAGCAGTATGCTTTGGGTCATTGTCCTGCTGGAAAGTGTACCTCCATCGCAGTCTAAAATCTCTGGAAGACTGAAACAGTTTTCCCTCAAGAATTTCCCTGTATTTAACATCATCCATCATTCATTCTATACTGACCAGTTTCCCAGTCCATGCCGATGAAAAACATCCCCACAGCATGATGCTGCCACCACCATGCTTCACTGTGGGGATGATGTTCTCGGGGTGATGAGAGATGTTTGGTTTGCGCCAGACATAGCGTTTTTCTTGATGCCCAAAAAGCTAAATTTTCATCTCATCTGACCAGAGTACCTTCTTTCATATGTTTGGGGAGTCTCCCACATTACTTTTGGCGAACACCAAACGTGTTTGCTTATTTTTTTCATTAAGGAATGGCTTTTTTCTGGCCCCTCTTCCATAAAGCCCAGCTCTGTGGAGTGTATGGCTTAAAGTGGTCCTATGGACAGATACTCTGTTATGGAGGTTTGCAGCTCCTTCAGGGTTATCTTTGGTCTCTTTGTTGCCTCTCTGATTAATACCCTCTTTGCCTGGTCCGTGAGTTTTGGTGGGCGGCCCTCTCTTGGCAGATTTGCTGTGGTGCCATATTCTTTCCATTTTTTAATAATGGATTTAATGGTGCTCCGTGGGATGTTCAAAGTTTCAGATATGTTTTTATTACCCAACCCTGATCTGTACTTTCCACAACTTTGTCCCTGACCCTGGGATGTAATGGGTTAATACTGACTGTCTGCCACTGGTGCAGCCAAGGTGGAGGAATTATATGAGTCGCGAGAAAAACCCAATTCTAAAGCTCCCACCACTTATTCTCGCATCGGAAAGATAGTTTATCACATTCTAAATCAGCCCCATCTCTCTAGGCTCTCTGAGCTAGCTTCCTCCTCCGCTCCCCTTACATCCTCATAAGCCAGCACCCATGGCAGACTTGGCCTTTCCCATCTGCTGGTGCTGCGATGTGTCTGCCTGCTTTGACCAGGCTTATACCCACTTCATTATTACAACACATGTTACATTCTCTAGAGGCGAGATTCGATTCAATAACTTAACTGCCTCTATTTAATTACTCTCCTACGGTGTCGTGCATCT
The DNA here is from genome assembly GCF_057628025.1 of Oncorhynchus mykiss. Classification (NCBI taxonomy): domain Eukaryota; kingdom Metazoa; phylum Chordata; class Actinopteri; order Salmoniformes; family Salmonidae; genus Oncorhynchus; species Oncorhynchus mykiss. The sequence continues at coordinate 54,014,809 of NC_143036.1, forward strand.
TGATATATAAAGAACATTAGCTGACTGACGTGCACAGTAACATTTAAATGGCAAGTCCATTTATTCGTGAAATGCCACTCACTTAGTCCCACAGGGCTGTCACTAATGGAGGAAGTACATTCAGATCTCTGGTTAAGCTGACATTAAAATGTGTCCTGGTGGTGATAATAACACAAGTCGCTACTGGCCCCTTGTCTGTTAGGATGATTTAAGCATTAACAGTCCAGCAAGCCACCAATTCAATTTGACTTTGATTTTACAGCTGAAAAAATGACTTTCAAAACGTTCAAATCCCTCCATGTTTCCCATCATGAATTATGTACAGCCATTGTCTAATTATTTGAGGTTTGGCAGCGTTTCTAAAAACACACTTCAGTGGAGGAGCCAATTCTAAAATGAAAACAGGGACTGTGAAGTTCGCCATGGCCCCTGTTGACATTCTGTTGTGCAAATTGCCAAATGAACTGCCCACACATTAAACAGTGGGCTATAATTCTCTCAGTGATTCAGAACCCGAAAAGGAGCAAAGTTCTCATTGAAGACTGACCTGTAGTTCAAGTACAGACTTTTGTTGAAACTGGCATGAGGACACTTCGCTAAATGAATGTGGTAGACAACAATGCTCAACAGTACCGCGGCAGTACCGTGAATGGGCAAGACAAAAGATTTAAGGGCCTTTGGAACGGGGTATGGTAGTAGGTGCCAGGCGCACCGGGTTTGTGTCAAGAACTGCAACACTGCTGGGTTTTTCACGCTCAACAGTTTCCTGTGTGTATCAAGAATAGTCCACCACCCAAAGGACATCCTGCCAACTTGACACAACTGTGTCTATGGGAAGCATTGGAGTCAACATGGGCCAGCATCCCTGTGGAACCTTTTCGACACCTTGTGGAGTCCATGCTTCGTTGAATTGAGGCTGTTCAACGCAATATTAGGAATACTAGGAAACATGTTCTTAATGTTTTGTACACTTTGTAGTAGTGAAAAAATATTTAAATAACAAACGTTATTATTACATGGTTCCGTGGTGACTTTTTTTAAACGACAGATCCTTTGATAGATTATTACAGAGCGTGTTCAGAACTGCAGTGTGTGAAAAGACTGCTTTTCCCCCTTCAGTTCTCCCCGGCTTTTGTAATTTCTGACAGGAGAGTGACAGGTTGAGAATAGAGTGGGCACAGCTTGAAAAATAACACCTGTGACCAAAAAGTCTGTGAAAAGTAATGGGAGGAATTTGACAACGATTGTTGGGGTTTAACTGCAATTCTCGGCTTTTTGGCTTTTTGTCCCAATAGGAGTTCAACCTGGAACCAAAAAGGGGACAACAGAAGAACCCATTTGGAAACCTTTTTTCTAAGAGTGTAGTGCTGAAGTTAACCTAACTTGATCTTGGTGGAAAAATATGTAGGCCTACAACTATACAGGTTTTTTTCTATTTAAAGTTTGATGAACTTTTCTTGTTTTTCAGTCAACCAACAAAACATATTCCACATTCACATATGTAGCAGACATAAATAAACTTGCAGCAGCACTATGAGCATTCCTATTAGCTATTTCCAGCCTTAGGTGAGACGACAAGCAAATAATTAGTTTATGCAGCACCTTACACAACATGTATCTGCTCATTTCCCTAATCACCCCATTCACTCTGTCCAATTTGAAATATAGTTGAGTAGTGGAGACCAGAGTCTATCAAACCTGGGCTGTCTCTTGTGGAGGTCATAAGTGAGCTTTTCAAGAGGAAGAAAGTCAACAATCTGGTCAATCCACATTTTCAACATAGGAGAAGTATTAGAGTATGTGATAGTCATGAACACATTTTCTCCATCAAGATCAAGAACAAAGTCCTGCTGGGCATTAAGGAGATAGATATAGGGGGTCATATCAAACTGTACATCTAGTATTTTATGTGCAGCAGTATGTATAGATTGTGGAAATCTGGTAATCTCTCTACAATTCCAAAATACATGCATATAGGTTCCACTTTCAGGGGTACATATTTTACAGTCAGGAAATATGTCTGTAGTCATTCTCTAGAGTCTCACTGGGGTGTAATAAAATTAGTTTAAAACAATTATTTCGTTTTTACATTAGTAGAGGAGCACAAACCTCCGCCCATAACTCATCACTGATAGTCAGACACAGGTCCTTTTCCCAGATTATTTTCAAAGGAGTAAATGAGGAGCCCCCATTCTCAGAAAGGAGTAGATTTAGGATTTAGGATTTTGCCTTGTGTTGTAGCAAGAAGGCTCTCAACTTCATTCAGCTGAGCTCTAAACCTCCCTTTGGAAGTAAATGAGGAAATGACATGTCTCATTTGAAGATATAAAAAAAAAATGGATCTTGGCACATTGAATTCAGTGCAGAGCTCTTGAAAGGATTTCAGTGTAGTGGTTTTCTGATCCCTAGAGTATGCCAAAGATTAAAGTTGGCATCACTCGGGGCTTTTGGCAAGTCTGGGTAGCATACTATGATGAGTGAGAACATATTTGGGAGGAAATGCCAAGGTATTTCTTATAGTCCCTCCATGCTAGTAGGGTTCTGTAAATCACAAAGGTTTTGGCTATGTTGTGCACTTCACTAAAGTTATTAATGAATATAATTGAGCTTAGGGGCAATGAACCACAGGATTGGGCTTCTATCGGAAGCGAGTCTTGTCTGTTTGTGATTCATGTTAGCATGTTGCAGATTTGGGCAGACCAGTATTACAATTGAAGGGAGGGAAGGGCAAGATCACCCTTAGATTCAGGTTTCGATAACTTGGAGAACTTGATCCTAGTTTTTTTATTGCCCCATATACATTTGGTAATGCTTTGGTTAGTTGTTTTGAAAAAGGAAACTGGGAGATATTATGGGAGCATCTGAAATAAATAGTTCAATCTAGGGAGGATGTTCAAACGGATAACATTGATTCTTTCAACTCAGCTAATTGTGAGGGATATCCAGGTTTGGAGATCGTTCTTGATTCGATCCAGGAATGGGAGATAATTTTCCTTGAAAAGGCTATTCAGATCTGGTGTTACAAAGATCCCAAGGTATTGAAACCCCTGTGTCTTCCATTGGAATGGGCAGAGTGTCTTCATAGATCTGTTGAGTGTAAGATTGAGAGGGCAAACAGTGGATTTGTTGAAATGTATCTAATAACCTGGAAACTTGCCATACTGAGAAATGTGTACATAGAGTCTAGGAAAGCTCCGTTTTTGATTAATCATCCTGCATTGGCATGAAAATATGGCTAAGCTGGGGCCAAAAGCTTGGTAGAACTCTCTGGGAAATCCGTCTGGGCCTGGGGACTTGTTAGGTGGCATGGCAAATTGCCTCCAGCACCTCCTCAGGAGTGAAGGGGGAGTTGAGATCCTCTTAGTCGGTTTCTGATAGTTTTGGTAGCGAGATTCCCTCTAGGAAGGAATGGAGTTCTGCATCCGTATGTTTTCTCTCAGAAGTATATTGTTTGCAGTAAAAATCGGGAAAAGTGAAATTGATCTTATTTGGATCATATGTGACCTCATCATCTGCTGTTCGGATGGCCATGATTGTACGCTCTGACTGCTCTTTTTTAAAACTGGTAAGCAAGCAATCTACTAGGCCTACTGCTATACTCATCGTATTTCTGTTTAGTAAAGAAAACTGTTTTAAATCTCCTGAGTAAAGTCCAAGTTCAGATTGGCTTTGGATGCTTCAAGTTGACTCCAGGAGGCGCTATCTGGGGATTGTTTTTGTTATTTTTTTTTACAGCATTCCAGCTCCCTCTCAAGATCTAACCTGTGTGCGTCCATAGCTTTTTTCTTAGAGGAGTGTGGCTTTGGCAGCGTCCCACATCGTGGCCGGAGAAACAGGAGAATTCTGTTGTCTTGTGCGTAGTTTTCTAGCCATGTAGTAACCAATGTATGGAACGCTTCGTTTGATAGCATTGAGGTGTTGAATTTCCAGCTCTTTGACCTCGGGATGTTTTTGCAGAGGTCAAAGCGGAGGTGGACAAAGGCGTGATCTGAAAGTGCTATGGGTCCGATTGTACACGTGGCTGAATTTATGAAAATATAATCTATACGGGAGTAGGTGTTATGGACATTAGAGTAGTATGTATAGTCCATAGATGAGCTATTATTCTCTCTCCAGATATCTATCAGGCCCATGTCTTTAGTAAAGGGTTCAACATCTTTACAGATCTAGGGTTTGTGGTGGGGACTTGAGATGATATGTCTAGGGTTGGGTTAAGGGTACAATTAAAATCTCCGGCCACCACGCCAAAGGAAACACAATGCTCATTGAACAGGGTTATCATTTTTGACATGAAAGCAGGAGTATCTGTGTTAGGGGCGTATATGTTTAAGATAGTAATTGGTTGCCCATACAGTGACCCAGTTATCAGAATAAATCTCCCCTCTGGATCAGATATGTTTTTGTCAAATATGAATGGAACATGCTTATGGATAAGTATGGCTGTCCCTCTGTTGTTTGATTTGAAAGACGAGAAATACACCTGTCCCACCCAATCATGTTCGGCATCACAGAGGTGTCTTTCGTAATGGCGCAATGTCTGCTTTTTCCTTTTTAAGAGCACATGGTATCTTTTTAAGTTTTATTGCATGACCTAGACCATGGCAGTTCCATGTCAGTAGACATATCCCGTCGAGTAGACAACAACTCGACATATCCCGTCGGATCTATTAACCCCACGCTCAGTCTCAATTTTGTGTTCCGAAGCATGTGGACAGTTAGCAACGCACAACTTCTCCCCCAAAGAAAGGCCTCATCCTCTCCGCCCTGCATTGAGTAAGTGACAACGTAGCCCCCCGACCAGACCACAGCAAAAAATAGGGAGAAAATAAAATCCATAGCCCAGCCTATATATACCTCCCGCAAAGGTCATAGGGCTAATCATTAGGACCAAATAAAACAGAAATGATGAGCAAATTCTTAAGAGGGATCTATAGGATAAGATGTTCATTTTCATTAAAACTAACTATCCTCAGGATAAGGCCATATGCATAAAATTGTCACCTTGAGCCTCTCGTTAGGTATGTAAATGTTATATAAAGGCTATAAATGGTGGAGGCCTATGTGGAAACTACAAATAATAACAAAAAAGTGGGGAAATAGAAGTAGGCTAAAACATCATTAGGCCTAGGTTAGGCTATAGGGTCTAGCCCTCTCTCAGCTAAAATAAAATAAATACAAATTAGACGGCTGAAATGACATTTCGCGGGCGGTGGGTCATTGGATGTTGTCTTACCTTCATGAGTAATAACAGTAATCACTTTTAATCATTGATCCATTTCTCAGTGGCCAGGGTTGTCCTTCAAAAAACATTTAGCCTCTTCGGGAGTTTTGACGTGTCACAGGGCTCCTTGGTGAAGAATCCTGAGCTCGTTTAGGTGTTTGAATCCCCTAAAGATGCCTCGGTAGGTGGAGTATTTCTTCACCTCGTCAAACTCTCGGCGCTTTCGGTGTATTCCAGCTGACAGGTCCTGGTGTAATTTGATTTTGGCGTTTCCCATTGTAATTGTGTTGATTTTAGCCGCCTGTAGGACTCGTTCCTTGTCGGTGAATCTCAGGAAATGTGTGGTGATTGGGCGCTGTGATTGTCTGGCTGCTGGTGGGAGCCTCAGTGCTCAGTGAGTTCTATGGGCCTGTCGGTGGACAGGTGGAGCCACTCGGGGAGTTTGTCTTGCAGGTAGCGGATCAGTGGCATGTTTCCCTTTTCTTTTTCGGCCAAATTTAATACAACACATTTATTCTTTCACCCCCTATTTTCCAGGTCCTCTGTTTTCTCTTCCAGATGCTCTGTATTCTTTCAGCAGATGCTGTTGTTTCCATGGCGTCTGCCAGTGAGTTTTCCATGGATAGGATTCGCCCCTCTGCCTAAACCAGGTGCCCCACGTTGATGGTTATCTTGTTGTTGATGTCAGGCAAAGTATTTTCCAGGGTTGTCACCTTCCCCCTATCGCACTGAGCTGAGAGTTAATGCCATCTAATTTGATGTTGAGTTCTGCTTCGAGGTTGGCAGTTGTTGGGCCTCAGGAGGGGATGGGTCCTCTTGCTCCTGGCTAATGGTGCTAGCTTTTTCTGAAGCTAGCTGTGTCTTGAAGGCTTTTCCATGGCTATTTCTAGAGTCTGGGTAAAAATGTCACCTGTAATGTCGCCTTTTGAAGCCGCCATGACTTTTTGACTAAATCTAATGGAGTTTTATCATGAAGTGGAGGTCAGACTAAGCATTGGAAACTACTTGTGTGGAGCTCTTAGTTCATGTGGCCATCTTGTTCAATGGTCACGTGATCCCCCACTATACAGGTTTTTAAACTTGCATCAGCACTTCCTACAGGCTATTGGTGAGAATGAGAATTGCTGTGACGGAAGGAGTATGGCTTGATTAAGATACAGTACAAAAGAGGAACGACAACCCCTTGCCTAAGAAAGCTCCAATTATGGAACAATTTCATCCGAAATATTTTTGACAAACCCAGATTGGATTTCATGCAAATGTTCTCATTTCTCAGGGACTGTTGACGGGAAGGGGGGATATGAGAGAGAGAGAGGACTCCAGTAACCCTCCTTGTGCCAAAAGCCTATCAGCGGCCTGGCCTCCCCTTTGTGTTCTCGTAAACACAGAGTGAGGGAGCGAGCGGCCAAAGCCCTGCCTTGTCAGCTGTCTAATCTCTTGGCGCGCCCAAGCGTGATATCCCCTTCTCAGGGCTCTCTGACATACTGTCAGCCCTCTTTCCTCTCTCCTCTCCGCTCACTATACAGCAGAACAGCACAGTAGCTGCTTGGCAATGACTAAGAAATCTGTACAATTAAATTCACCCCCTCAAGCCGACATCCAACCCCCCCCAAAATATTCTACCTGCCCTCTCCATCGCCTCCACTGAGGACCCTCCTGAGGACCTGGGTTTATTCCCGTGACGACCAGGATTTGGCTGTCCGTTCTTGTCCCTTGTGCGCCACAATGCCGGGGGTCCTCTGCCAGCCAATGACGCACGGTTCCACATCATTCTATACCTCATGATGCCTAGCTGCAAAGCCCAGACTGGGAATGAGGGCTCTTTGTCAGCAAGGCAAGCAGCCAGGCAGTGTATTAACCCACCCCTCATTCTCTCTGTCACTCTGTCTTTGTCTTTGTCTTTCTCCCCGTCATCCCCAGAGAGGCCCAGCAGCCACAGAAGCACTTCCTCTTTCATGCACAGTTAGCCTGGCTGGGGCTCCAACACTGACTCCAGCCTGTGTGACCATGTGCGACACCGTTAACCCCCCCTAGCCCCACAGAGACCAACCTAGCCTCTAGAGCTCTTCAGTGGGGAATTGATAGAGAAAATGTGCCCTGAAATTCCAAGCGTTTGATGTACAGTGTTGTTGTATTGTTAGAACAGTCAGCTTATCCTTTTCAATTCAGATTCCATAGTAGCTTTTAAAATTGGAGTCAGAAAACCCCCAGAAAACCCCCAGAAAAACCCCAATATACTTGTAATGTACTTTTTGTGGAGAACTGTTTTACATGTAAAAAATCCTCCCCAAATGATCAGGCTTTAAAGAGGCAAACAAGGAATGCCAGATTTACAATAGTACTCTATGGTCCATTGACAGCAGGCCTTGTAGCATATTGAGTCATGCTTGATCACCTTTCAAATTGCAATATTGTACCAAGACAATGACGGCTGCGCGGCACAAATCTCTTCCTTCATGCTTCACAAACTTTCAAAGTAGATTGTTTCAAATCAAAAAATGTTATGCCCCGAAAAGCCATCTTTTAGGGATGTTTTAATATAAATGGGATTTCAGAAATAAGGCATTTGTTATTCTAATGTGATTACAAACCTCATTTTGACCAAGGTTGTTCCCTGTGTTTTTGCTGGAATGGGTCATATTTACATGATAAAGACGTATAATTCATCATGAAAATCTACTTATACCTAGACAGACACCCACATAAGGTCTTTATTAGTTAGAATCTAATACACCGGCAGTGTGTTTATGCAGAGGCGAATTCGGCAGATTGACTATCCGAGGCCCTGATACGGCAATCGTCCCATTACATCAAATGCTGCATATTTAATAATGTGACATTACTGCACCTATTTCCCAAATGCACTTCAGTCAACGGGGTTTCCTGACAGAGAGAGAGAGAGAGAGCGAGAGAGCGAGAGAGAGGGAGAGAGAGAGAGAGAGAGAGAGAAAGAGAGAGAGAGAGAGAGAGAGAGAGAGACAGAGAGAGAGAGAGAGACGAGAGAGAGGGAGAGAGAGAGAGAGAGAGAGAGAGAGAGAGCGAGAGGGAGAGAGAGAGAGAGAGAGAGAGAGAGAGAGAGAGAGAGACGAGAGAGACGAGGAAGACGAGAGAGAGAGCGCAAGCCCTCTGAACACTCCTGATCCCCTCATTTATAACAAATCCCACATGGAAGAAATGCCAGGGAACTAAAAGGACAGCCACCAGCAACACAGAGGGATCCGACCCTGGTGACCCTCTCAGTGTAGAGGAGAGCTATAGTATCACACCTTTAATTATTTCATACTGGAACTAGAAGGCCCTTTAAACCCTACAGGAAGATGGAACGTCATAGAATGGAAGGAATGAATGACCTTGGTTATAGGACAGTAAAATTAACCTACAAGAATGACATTGGTTATGCCATAGAATGGTCAAAGTAAACAACGTATGACCTTGGTAATTGTCAATCATTAAAAAATCATTCAGTACTGATACCATTTATATTTATGTATAACTAATTACGGGCCATAATGACATTCACGTGAGCAGCATACAGTGTATGATCAGATAAAAAGTATGAGTTATGAACCATGCTCTCCTCATATTTATTCATATGTTTTATGCTAGTCCGCTTTTAATCAGGCAGACAAGCATCGCTGTGTCCAAATGTGTGCCAAGAGCCAAAGAGAACATTACGAGACCGATCCACAGAAGAGCCGGCGGTGAGGATGAGAAAAAAATGTCAAAAATCAATATTCAAAATGCAAAATGAATTTGACTGGACCGAGAACTTCTCATCAAATGGGAAAATAAATGGGATATGAAAGATGACCTGACTTAAAAACCGATATCCCACAATGCCATCTGTCAGACAGAGAGGGGGGAATAATGACGACTGGCTAATGAAAGTTGAGCCTTGGTTCAGAAGAGGTTTAAATCATCTCGGGGAGGCACTCGGAGATGGCAAGATGGCCGCCGTGCTGACTCAGCACTTCTAGCTTCCCTCCATCCTGCCCACGGAGTAGTCTTGTACTACTTAGGCAACATTCACAGTTTGGGAAACCATTGATCCAACATGACAGGCCAATGAAATACAGGTAATGAGACAGACCAGGCAATACAGTGATTATTGTGCAGAAAACACTCCCATTCCCAATCCATTATGACCTAGTATAGTCACAGTGAAAGTCACAGTGAAAGAGAGGTGTGTGTAGTCTGGGAAACAGGGAGGCTTGGGCCTCCATCTGTAACCCGCTATTTCAAAGCAATGTATGTCAAGTTAATGGCTTCTTAAATACACTGTCAATCTGGCAGCAGCCCCTGTGTGTTTGGCCCGCCGAGCACACGCATCTTTTTTTGTTTTTTTTCCCACCATGAGAGATATTACCTTGGACAAATGACAGTCTCTCTCTCTCTCTCTCTTGCTCTCTCTTTTTTTTCCCACCTCCTCCACCATCAAGCAGAGGATCTAAAAATGGATCCATTTCATCCAGACAATTTTCATTTCAGTCTACTTCGTACGCCATCTCAGAGAGAAGGAGGGGGAAGGTCATTTGCACCAGGAAATTCTCATAGGTTGCCGGCGAGGCTGCGTGATGAAAAATCCCAAGGTGCAAGGTGACTAACGTTAGAGAGGACTTTATAAGTTACCATCCCATTCAGATCTACTTTGCTGTCAAGCTGTCAAGATGAATCATGGCGGGATGTTTTCCTGGGCCAAAAGTGGAATTAGCTATATTGAATATCCGCGGTTGAATATCAAACAGCTTTTGCAGTTATTTTTCTTCTCTCTTACCGACTACAACCCCAAAATGACGATACCTGTAGAAACGGGGCAAAACAAGAAATTCATTTCACCTATCCATTACTGATATGAACAGTATATCTAGGTTACGGCAGGTACCCATAACTAGACATCCAAACAGCGTGCTGCATATCGCAATGGCGGTCTCCTTAAACGGTCTTTTGTTCTGAGTTTCAAAATAGCTGAAAGGTTTCACCTTGTACCATGTACCACATTGTGGCGAAGGCCTGCACGGAGCCTACAACATCAATGCCGGGAATATTCCTGGATCCTGGGGGTCAAATTCCCACTGGTGGTGTAACCTAAAGCGCTCCCATTGCTAAATATGCACCGCAGCCTTCTCTTTCGCTCACTGTAGTATTGTTGAAGTGTGTAATGGTGGACCCTGTCACGAACCGGCTCAAAGCCCGTAACAAAGGGAGACAACGTGGAGATAAGGCGTAACAAAATATATATTTATTAACTAAAGCAACTAAGGAAAATATACAATGGTGTGTGTAATCAGTAATGTAAGTGAGTGTTTTGCATGCATGAATGTGATAATGCAGGGTTTTGAAAGGTGCTAAAGCAAACAACCAAAAATCACCAAGAAACACAACAAAAAAACTATCAGTGTCTGCATGGAGAGAGTCTCTTCCATGAATGTGGAAGAGGTCTATTTATCCTGGGAGACACCTGGCCCAGGTGTTTCCCATGAAGCTGACGACCCTCCCAACTCCGCCCACCGGCATCCTAATAAGGAAACAAGAACAAAGACAGAATACGGCAGACAGAGTGGGAGGGTCGTCACAGCAACAACATAAAGCAGCTAGCATCATGCCTGTTACACCCAGACGTGGGTCTGACAGCTGGAATAGGACCAGGTTAACATCTACGCCTGTATGCGTCTGGGTAGGCTATGCTGAGACAGGCTTTATGGTGGTTGAATATGTCGGCAGGAACCCTCCGCTCATTGGCTGATCTGATCTTGTGTTTTTACGCCCCCCCCCCCCGTCATTTCCTCCAATTGAAAGTTGAAAACTCGATGTCCTTGAGAGTAACCTGCCACATATGTAATCTCACATGGGATTCACTTTCAATTGACAAAAGCACCATCGAAAGTATCTTCACCACACAGACCAACCGTATATATCGTGTTTTAATTAAGAAGGGATATAAGGGCTTCCTTTCTTACCTCCTCGTACTAGACTTCCCCCCATGGACTGGAATTCAAATTCTGCAGTAGCGGTACTCCAAATAACTTAACTTGACGCTAATTGGGAACAATGTTAGCCAAGAGGAGGTTACAACATTCCTTTTCAATAAATATTGTAGGCAATAGGGCATCAGTTTTCTGCTGCACATAATTCAAAGGAGGCGAACAAAGAAGAGAAGAAGACTAGAATAAAGGAAACTTGGTGTGCGACGTATTTTGCAAGCGCCACAGAAACAGGAGAAGGAGTTGAGTCAGCGACTGTAAAACGACTGTAAAACAATGATATACACCCCAAAGGAGAAGTCATGCTATTGTGAAAATGCAAAATGTGAAGTGCTGCACTGTCTATAAAACTGAACTGGAAACAGTGGTAGCATTTAACACGTTATAGGTAGGCCAATAGCATGGACTGTGTGTCCTTTAGTCTGCATTAAGACAAATAATCAATCAGCAACTTTGTCTTCATTAAGACTAGCGGTCAATTAGCAAATAAACAAAAGACAAATCTGGCCTTGTCAATGGCAACAGATGAACATGGATTAGAACCAATGACGACAAGCAGCATGCTAGTAAAATAACACTAGCATAAAATGACTACAATTGACTGTGCTGAAAGACAGCTAAGGAACTATTGAGAGGCCATAAAGGCCTTGGAAGCCCAACATATTCATTAGTTATTCAAACTCGACATAACTGTCATCTGAAGACTGACAGATTCGGACATGAGGATTATTTAAATTTATGAGAAGTGTTGGAAAAAGTACCCAACAATCATACTTGAGTAAAAGTAAAGATACCTTAATAGAAAATGACTCAAGTAAAAGTAAAAGTCACCCAGTAATATTCTACTTGAGTAAAAGTATAAAAGTATTTGTTTTAAAATAGACTTAAGTATCAAAAGTAAGAGTCTAAATAATGACACATTTCTTATATAAACAAACCAGATGGCACCATTTTCTTGTTTTTTTAATTTACGGAAAGCCACGGGCACACTCCAACATTCAGACATAATTTACAAACGAAGCATGTGTGTTTAGTGACTCCGCCAGATCAGATGCAGTAGGGATGACCAGGGATGTTGACAAGTGTGTGAATTTGACTATTTTCCTGTCCTGCTAAGCATTCAAAAAGTAACAATGTAAAAAGTACAATATGTTCTTAAGGAATGTAGTGAAGTAAAAGTAAAAGTAGTCAAAAATATGAATAGTAAAGTACAGATACCCAAAAAAACAACTTAAGTAGTACTTGTATTTGTACTTACTGTAAGTACTTTACACCACTTCTTATGAGTGCCTTTGAAAGCTATCGGTTACCCAAATGTGTCAACGATTTGTCATTCAAATATACTGTATACCTAGGCAGTTGGAGGGAAGAGGCTATTCAGTGACCAGCAATGAACTCACATATTTCTTCTTATCTATCCTTTTTCATGGTATCAAATTAAACGACTGAGAAGGAGGAAACACCACAGGAGCCACACACACACTCATTAATAAACAGCTTTGCTTCCTCCGCTGTCTCTGTCCCATTACTGGACTCAAACCAGTGGTCCTCTGATCGCAAACACACGTGACCGCCCTCCTTGACAACTGTGGCGTGAGCTTACCTCCGTTACACTCACTCCCCTTAAACTCACTCCACAGCGACCCCAGCAATTGAGCTGAGCCCGACTGCGGATCCGTGTCACTAAGAACTATTAACAGCTCACAAACTTTCGACAGATAATAGTTCAAGCCAAAACCATGACAAACTATGTCATTTGACATGGTAGGAGAGCCGCTGCAGCATTTGGTAGTTATCCAGCTAAAATGCCAGCCATGATGGCCACAGTTACTTGATTAAGGGGTTCCCCTCAAGGCAATCACAGTGCTGTGGGCACCTGTACTGTAGGAGCAATTGGGGCAGACCTGGGGCCACAGGCAACTCTAAAGATGTGCCTTGAGTTTCAACACCTAACATGACAGAGAAAGAGGTGAAGGTGGACCAATAAGAGGTGTATAGGGTGGCAGGTAGCCCAGCGGTTAAGAGCGTTGGGCCAGTAACTGAAAGGTTTGCTGGTTAGAATCCTGAGCTAACTAGAGGACATGCTAATCTGCCCGTGAGCAAAGCACTTAATTAGCCCCTCAACTCTCCCTTGCAAATGTTGTGTGATATCAGGGTGGGCATTTGACCAAACAGCAAGTCTGGACTTATTTCCATATGTATCTGGAAACAAACAGCCATGGCTATGAGCAGAAACATAAAGCACAAGTGTGTCTGAAACTACACAGTTGAGGTCACACAGAATATATCTTCTAAACTGCTGTCACACACGTGCACTCACGCTCGCTCGCACACAGACACACACACACACACACACACACACACACACACACACACACACACACACACACACGCTAATGTCAATGAAAAGCCTCTCTAGTTAGCCCTTCATCTCCCTTCCACTTCCTCAACACAGGATCACAGAGTGTTGGTCGGTCGCAGTGTGTTGGGGGCAGGACATTCGCCTGAGAGCCCTTTACTGTTGAAAAGCACAAAGATGCTGGTGAGCAGCTTGTCTGATTAGTGCTGATTAGACTCTAATTGGAGTTCTCCAAAACAAGATGACCTCTGCTTTGTTTACTGATGGGATTAATTGTGGCCTGGCAGAATAAAAAATCCCAGCTGAATTAATTCCTCATTATTTTGAGAGAGGCTGCAAAGGGGCTCCTGCCGGCCTCATGTTCAGAATGCAAACTGTGCAGAGAGGTGCTTTTTGCCCTCCAATGCCTGGCCCCAATCAAGTTCATGTTGACTCAATTAACTTACAACAGTTACCTCACTCTCTTGCACTGACTCTATGCACACACTGGATTTACATTGACACCCCAACACACACACACGCACACACACACACACACACACACACATACACACACACACACACACACACGCACGCACGCACGCACGCACGCACGCACGCACACACACACACACACACACACACACACACACACACACACACACACACACACACACACACACACACATACACACATGTTCGTCCATCATAGGTTGATGATGACCATGATACGATTCATTGAGATGAGTCTGGGGTATGGTTAGTGCGCAGATGGCTGATGAGACAAATCCCGGAACACTCTTTGTCACACTAGACATGATATCTTGGTAGCAGTCTCCTGAGGTACGGCTTTGCTGAAACTGCTCTTTCGTTGTTGTCTGTTCACCATGGAGTTTTTGGTCCTGCTGATGGTGGTAGAGCCATCCCAGATTCTGCCAGGTGGTACGATCCTGAGCAAGGCTTTCCAGTGACCTTAGATCGATGTTAAAGCTCTTGAGAAAGGCCTTCAGGGTGTCTTTAAAGCTTTTCTTCGGCCCACCTTGTGCCAGCTTCCCATTCTTCAGCTCTCCCAAGAATATCTGCTTCGGGAGAAAGGTAGCAGGCATCCTGGTCACATGGCCCGCCCGTCTGAGCTGCGCTTTCATAAGCAGCGTGGGAAACGCTCGTAATCTCATCACGGCCGAGGACTCCAGTGGCTGTGATTCTGTCCTGCCACTCAATCCTCAGAAGGTTCCTCAAACACTTCAGGTGAAAGTGATTTAGTTTCCTGGCATGGCGTTGGTAGACTGTCCAGGTTTCGCAGCCATAAGTAAGGATCGATAATAGGACTGCCTGGTAAACCTGTCCTTTTCCCACACCGAATCTCACAGACGGCAAAAGGCTGCTCAAGCCTTGGTGATAATGATGTTTGTTTCATTGTCCATATGAACAACATGAGGCATTGTGCTGCCACGGTAGGGGAATTTGTCCACAGCTGATGGTGACTGACCTTCCACAGAGATGGTTGGGTCCATGTAAGGATTACAGAGAGTGGGTTGGTACATAACTCCCGTCTTCTTTGTTCTGATTGTGAGGCAGAAGTTGTCACAGGCAGATGAAAAATTGTCCATGAAGATACGCCCACACACACACATAACATGCGCACACGTGCATACTGACGCTACTCACACACTTTCCCACTCACCACGAGCTGCTGCTACTGTCTATTATCTATCCTTCTGCATAGTCACTTTACCCCTACCAACAGTATATGTGCATACTTGCTACCTTAATTACTTCATAGCCTTGCACATTGACTCATTACTGGTACTCCCTATATGTAGCCATGTTTTATTTACTCTTTATTGTTAATTGTTATTCATTGTGTATTCATTCCCCATGTCACTATTATTATTATAAATGTAAAAACAATCTTTATCTTTAACTCTGCATTGTTGGAATAGGACCGGTAAGAATGCATTTCACTGTTAGTCTACACCTGTTGTTTATGTAGCATGTGACAAATAGTATGTCATTTTATTTAACTTGGCTTTTTCCCTTACTCTTTGGGTAAGCTCGTTTGACTTAATGTCTGATGAAGTAACTTCAAGTGCTCACTTCAGTTCAATGTGAACAAGTCCCTAACGAAGCAGACAGCGGCAGAAGAAAGGAGAGAAGGAGCGAAAGATAGAGAGAAAGAAACCAGATGCTCTGGGATGGATCTGGTGTCCTGGCCATCACGACCAGAGCTTGTTGTCAGAAAAAAGTTTGACAGTGGAGATCCCACTCGAGAGCCTGCCTGGGCCGCCTGTCTGGGCCACCTGTCTGGGCCGCTTGTCTGGGCCGCCTGTCTGGGCCGCCTGTCTGGGCCGCCTGTCTGGGCCGGCTGTCTGGGCCGACTGTCTGGGGCCTTTCTGGAGCCAATTGGGCTCATTCCTCTGTAAGGGACTGACTCACCCACTACCACTCTCAGAGCAGAACATGTCTGGGTGGTTGAAATGTCCAGGTTTACCAGAATTCTTCTGACGTCTGTCATCCTCCTTCAGGCCATCTTGTTGATTCTTGTCCCCGACCAGATGGATTTGTTTGCAAGGAATCAATCCTCCCATCCACCTATCCATCTATTCCCTGGTTGCCTGACCTCTGCTACTGTCTTCTGCACATGTCAAGACATTCATGTCAAGACATTTTGAAAAAGCAGTGACAGTGTTTTCTTTTAATGTTAGCTAGTTATGAAAAAAGTAATTGGTGTTCTTTTCATAGCCCTTGCCTACTCTCAGAGTGAAAGAATCACTTCAGGGTTTTGTCGCGTGTGTTGTTGGAGAGGTGGCTGGCAGTACTAAGGATATTCAGATGCTCGTTCTGTGGCCCTGAGATATCCTTTCTTAACATTGTCAGTGAAACCCCAGTGTCGTTACGACTGTCAGATAATATATCTTTCTCAATGTGAAACAGAAATGTGAACCAGCTCCTGTAACGACATCTCGATAGCATAAACATTTCCCATTAGCATTAACACACACTGACAGCTCCTCAGATGTTAAAATGCAGTCCTCTACCGAAGAGTACCGCAGCAACCAACTTGAATAAACACATTATGGCTAATGGAACACTCCTCTTGCCAGGTTCTTAATGCAACATTGTCCATTAGGCTAATAAAAAAAAAAGTTCAATGTGAAAGAGAGTTAGTAAGGCCCCTCTGACATGTTTCCTTTAAATCTTAGCCCAACACTTTTGATCAAGTCATCTCTAAAGTACCCAATGTACCTAATGTCGCCATTCCATGGATGATGATGCACACAGCTGTTTCTGTCGTGTATGACAGCGTTATGTCTTGCCACGTGACAGGTTTGGTTAAACTCCTACATGCATGTCTTTACTAAAAAAAAAATGGCCAGATTTAGTCCCCAGAATTCACGGTGTGTCAGAAACTCGTTTCAGATGAAGATACATGATCTCAGTCTTCATGCTGGTTGTGAATCGGACTCTGAGGGGTGATATAATATAGCCTCCATAAATAACTCGGCAGTCACATCAGATGACTTTGATGAGCCTTCCTTATTACTGCCTGCTGTCATTATAACACTATCCAAGATCTATTTGCTTTGAATGGGAGAAGGAGCTATAGTTCAAGAAGAAGACTTACCTCCGTGGCTCATAGAGCTCCTAAAGATGAAAAGAGTGACTTTGGAAACTAAATTGCTTCATCTCTTCTTGCAAACCGAACTGACCCTTACCAATGGAGCACTGACAGATTTAAGTGGCCGCCACGTACTGTGTTACGCTTGTAATGATTACAAAAGGTTCTCTCTCAGTTCATACCTTTTATCTGTTGCTATTTCCCTACATGACAAGATAGAGCGGGGCCTTGAGAGACCCTTACAGCTCACTTCAATCTTTGAAATCCAGTCTTACCAGGGAGGGAAAAGGCTCAAGTTAAGAGCACAAATTGACAATGGTTCCGCTGATCAAAAGACAGCACGTGGAAAGAGTGTTGACAATAATTGAGCTTAAGAGCATTAATGGCACATGTACTCCGCGCTCTATACTCCAAAGGATATAATTGAGGATACCGCGGTTGAGCAGAGAGAGAGAGGCCTTGGATGATTCGGACAGACCTCATTTATCAACATGGGCAATGGACCTTTTCTTTACAAGGCAGTCATAGGGACAATTTCCCGGATCAGGATTAAGCCAAGTCCTGGACTAAAAAGGTACGTTCAATGGAGAATCTTCAGTCTGGGTAAAGGAACACAACCCTAAGAGCTTTCTCCTTCTCGATCTACCCACATCACAACCGCAACTCTTAAACGTTGAAATAATGCTTCAAATCCAGCACTGCCTCCTTTAAGCAAGTGAAACACAGTACTGTCTTCCCGCTCCTCAAACGACCCTGAGATTTGACCACTAAATTTCATCAGTCTCTCCCTGACAGATCCACGCTCACAAGCCGAATGCAAATGATATAATTGCCGATGTAAAAGTCTCATCTATCATACCGTTCCTTCCAAATACACACCATGCTTAACCCGAGGTAAGGGTTAGCCTCTCCGCTATCATTTAGAGCAACGGGAAAATATGGCCTGCAAACAGATAAATCAGAATGCACTTATGCTACTTTCTACTTCTCTCATTTTCTCTCTTTGTGCTCTCTCTCGCTCTCTCCCCTCCGTTCCGACATTGATTAGTCGAGAGATTTGTGTTTTCATTACCTTTCATATCCACGAGGTCTCCGGTCCTGGACCGCCGTTAATTTAGAATTACTAATGGATAGGAATAAATACATCCCAGTGACTCCTTCTCCCCTTGTAAAAACCCTCCGTTTCTCAACGAGACCACGTCCTAAATGGCCCCCTACTCTCTATGTAGTGCACTAGTATTGACCAGGGCTCATAGGGAATACGATGCCATTTGATACATACCCAATGAGACCGCTATGGTCCTCGGTCACGGTGATGCTCTGGGGCTCGCTATCTTTAAAAAAACACCCATGTGTCACAGCCCGTTATCAAAAGCGCCGTTGACAGTGATGATGAGATGAGCTTATTATCATGAAATATGCCCCTTTAATTACAGTCCTCCCAGTGGACCCAATAGATGTGTCATGTAATGGTGTTTTTAATGGGAAAGAAATGGTAGCAGGACTCCATATATGCACACAAGAAACACGCATGCACCACACATACACACACGCGCAAGCGCGTACACACACGCGCACGGAGAGAATGTGAGAGGATGTCAAAGGTCGCTAGCCCGGCAAGACCTCTCTTACACACATCAGTGGTAGAATCCATCACGTTGGGCCTAACGTTCAATGTAATAGAACAGCCAACAACGAATCTATCATCTCCCTCTCTCACCTATCCACACAACACGTCCTTCACAAGACTCGTTATGAGACATGCTGTTTGACTCTCCTAGTCTGAATGAGAAGCTCAATGGTGTCTCTCTGTCAGGACATGGATATACAGGCTTCACACTGCTAAAAATCATTACCAGGCAGGCTCTGTTTCCTCCCAGTGGTCTAGTTCTGTTCAGGCTGTATCACGTTCATAACAACTAGCCTACTTACTGGGCTGATTACTATTCCGTTAATACACAGATCAAGGGATATATCAGATCACTCAAGTGAAAGGAATACATCATCTCTAGTAGTTTAATATTTCAACGCATTAATCTCCGTCTCAATCAATATTGCTAGAATGAATCTGAGCTGAGTGAGTTCAGTTGTAGCTATAGGTTACATGGCATTTGTGGTGACCTACAATTCCATCACTATCTCACGGCCTGGGATGCATTCTGCAACCTGCTGCCACCACTCTGAGGGCACAGAGGGCACAGAGCTAACTATGAACGCCACCCCAGGCTGCTACTGTACCTTTCAACCTGCTATGATCTCACACCTCCACATGTACCTGTCACGACTTCCACCGAAGGTGGCTCCTCTTCCTGTTGGGGCGGTGCTCGGGGGTCGTCGTCGCCACCGAGCTGCCACCGATCCATTTTTGTGTCTGTCTGTATTGTTTACACCTGTGTCCTATTAGTTGATTTCGGTGGGTTTATTTACCTCCGCTGCCTGTTAGTCTTTGTGCGGGATTGTTTTGCTGTGGCTACTTCGTTAGGTCTGCACCACGGGGCTTTCTTTCTCACAGCAGTTGTACCATTTTGGTATGTGTGTAGGAGTAGAGGTTTCTCCCCCGTGTGTATCGTTTATTTTCCCTGTGTGTGGCGACCTCGTTTGGGCGTATTCCCCCCCCATGTTGTTGTTGAGTTGGGACTTTCGGAATAAACAATTGTGCCACTGGGACTTCCTTGCTCTCCTGCTCCTGATTCCTTCAAGGAGGCACTTAACAGTACCACTGAATTTGGTCAGCTGACAAGCCGGTGTCTAAATGTCTGTGGTTATTACAGGCCGAAGGCAAAAAGCACATGGATTACATGGAAATGAATGACTGAATGTACTGTATGTTTATTGGATAAAAGCTGGAGTGTGTCACATTGAAACTGGAATGTGAATGAAGGCAGTGTTTGTGTCCCACCTGTTTCATGTATGGCCTTGGTAGGTAAGCTAGCGTCAGCCTGTCACTGTCCTCTGGTGAACACCATGCATGGCAACTACCTTTAGAATGAGAACACGGGCTTGTCAGAGATACACTTTGTGTATTTCTTGGTACATTTACCCCTTTTACCCCAATTGGTAGTTACAGTCTTGTCCCATCGCTACAACTCACCTACAGACTCAGGAGAGTACCGTCCAACTGGCGACCGGCCAAACCCTCCCCCAACCCGGACGACACAGAGCCAACTGTGCACCACCTCATAGATCTCCCTGTCACATCTGGCTGTGACACAGCCTGGGATCGAACCCGGGGCTGTAGTGACGCCTCAAGCACTGCGATGCAGTGCCTTAAACCACTGTGCCACTCGGGAGGCCTTAGTCAGAGATACACATTGTTCATGTCGGTCATTTCCTAGAAACAAACAAAAGGGAGCATTGTAAACATACACGTATAGAAATGGACAGACACACACGCACGCACGCAGACACACACGCAGAGACACACAGACACACGCACGCATGAACACACACGCACAAAAATTCACGCCGTGATAAGAGTCACTGACTCAAAGCCACAAGAGGGAAGAACACATTTCAAACATTGCTTGTTACGGGGAGGTAGTGACAGAAACGTCGGACAGGGTCCTGGTACAAGGATCCCAACTCACACCTGTACTATCTCTATCTCTTCCAGGTGATGAAAACTGCTCCATTTAGGTACAGGCTCTCAGCACAAGATAACGGAGCAAATTAGAGCTTATAAAATGCGTCCCCACTGGGAGATCCATCACTGGGTTTAGTGGCTGGCGACTAATGTGCACGATGCGTGTGTATGTAGGCGGCTGGTGCCTGGGTGGGGGAGCGGGAGAGGAGAGCTGGAGAAGGAGGAGGGGAGAAAGGAGGAGGGGGTCCTCAAGAGGAATATACTGTAGGCCTGCTTCTCTTTCTTTCTCCTTCCTCTCCCCCTCTCCCCCTCTCTCCCCTCGTGGGTTTTCTATGCGCCAGAACCCAATTCCACACCCTGAGTGCTGTTGATAAGGGGCAGCATGGTGCCGGCAGACCCAGGAGAGGAGTGTCGTGTGGCGGCAGTATGGCAGAAAATCGAATTCCTCTGAAGACAATGAGGTCCATTTGTACAGTTAAGCTGGATGGAAGAACCATATTTAGACAACCAGTGTTTCTCACACGTCCCTCCTGCATTGTCTGCAGAGACAAATAAGGTTTATATAATAGGGAAAATGTGTCAAATTGTTTTTCCCAGTTAATTAACTAGCGTACCATCGCGACCCGCCAATGCTTCTTATTCATCTGACACACAGTATGTGTTATCTTTTGCATTGTGACGATTGGCACTTTCTCTAAAACACTGGGTCGGAGGAATTGTATGTGATGTAAAGTGCAATTGCACAGAGAAATGATTGTACTTCCACAACGAGAGAGGCGTTTTTGATAGACAAGGTGAAAAGAAATAACAGACAGAAGTATTTCTCGAGATCAACATAGAGCTGTAGGATCCGTTGGCAAACGGCAAACTCGACCAACACAAACCCTCAGGTCAAGGACCCAGAGTGTCTTCCTTCTCACTTCTCAGGTCACCACGCGGTCAGGAAAAACTCCATGCCACTACTTTAGGTCCACTATTCATCAGCTGACAGATTAATGACAGCTGAACACGTGTGTTGATGGGTGGTGAATCACCAGCATGGTTTAATTGTGCATCAAGGATATTACTGGCTGCTTTCACGGTTGACGAGAGTGACAAAGGTGACGGCATCCCCTCGTTTTCCCGTCAATGTGTAAAAGTGTTCCCCACAGAGCACCCCCCCCCCCCCCGCTGAGTCTGTCCAGCTGAGCATCAAATGGCTGTATCCATCCATCCTTTCCTCTCCTCAAGTCTCGTCTTCTCTCTTTTTCCTCTCCTCTCTTCTCTTACCTTTCTTCTCCTCTCCTCTCTTCTCTCCTCTCTTCTCCTCTCTTCTCCTCTCCTCCTTTCCTCCCTCCATCTCCAGAAACAGGCATAGGCAGCAGGTAATGGCATGTTTTAACACCCAGCGACCCTCTGTGCATTACACAAACCTTCCCTGACACACTCTCCTGCCATCCGTTGCCTTTCCCACTCATCCATGCTTTGTGCCTTTCTGACAGCAGCAGCACCGAGCAGCACCTGGAATTGGCATTTGGCACATTCCCCCTTTGAAAGATTTTTTTGATTGGGTAGTGAGTTCACCAGATCAGAAGTTAAGGAGAAAATGAAGGAACCAGGATGAGGTTCTGTGTTGTGTTATGGCACTCGTATAATAGAAGGAAGAGTCTTTATTCTATTGGCATTGATTGGGGCATTGCACTCTGTCTTTGTTGGATTATTACATTAACTGGCGGTTTAATCGCATAACAAATTCAAAGGAGAAGGGATGGAGTATGTCATAACCCCACTGACAGGCACATCAAAAAGCTGGGCCGGGGCTTGGGCCTGCTTGGAGAGAGGGGGGGAGAAGGCCTGTCTGGCCGGCTTCCCATTGTGGACTATGAAGTCTGCTGAATGCACTCACTGACAAATTCAATTTTATTTTCCGGGGGGAGCAGCTTTTCAAGAGATGATTTATGTTGTGTTCCTTTCTACAGTGACTGGGATCTGGGCTTTAGGGGGTGCTCGGGTTTCTTTCCCACTCTTTTTTTTCTATTCTCTGAAACTATCTGAAATTGCGAGCCATTGTTTTAGCAGGAACAATGAGATGTCTTTAGTGTAGCTACTTCCCAGTTTCCACACAAAATGTAACTGTTTAGGGTCTTTGTGTCTTTAAAACTTTTACAATTGTGTCTATAAAAATTATTCAGCGATGACTCATCGGCTTGCTCTGGAGGTTAATTGACCCCAGGCTAGTCTGGCTCTCTCTCACCCCAGCAAGTGTCCTCTCCTGATGGGCATCACCCCTCTCAGCGCTGGCCTCTCAGTGGGAGAACCAGCCTCCCGCCTCAGTCAGAGCCAACCTCTTGGCACTCTCTCCCATCACCTCCCCATGACTCACACACTAATGAGTAATTTACCACCTCCTGGACTGGAGAAGAGTCCCCGGGGCCATGGGACGAGGTCCCCCCAGGTTCATTGAGGGCCGCTGGCCTCTGTTCCCCTCCCTGTCCACCTGGCCGCCTGCAATCCTACAGCTCTCATTGGTGGCTGAATGAATACTGATGCTTCATACTGATGCTCCGGATCATTCTTTGTCTGACTATGCCTCTGCATGCTTGTCACAACCAGAATTCTTTGGGTGTCCATTAAGAGTTGAACGTGTCTTTTGAACATACTGCAGGTCTCAACCTTGATAACTGGGCTGTATGACCGACACGTGTTTTGTGTCTCATAGATATATCAACAAAAAGATTGATAGACAACTTGGACAGAAGCTTGAGACGGAGACAAAACGTATATGAAGCGTGAAGAGAAATTCCCCCAAAAAACAATAGACCAACATCAGCATGTACGTAGATAAGAATGCAAAAATCCTGAATTCACCACTAAACACCTTCACAGCTCAAAAGGCTGCTTCCAGAGTGAATAAACAGATCCGACAATAGCCTACACGCGTTTCTTCTACAAAGCGTCCCCGGGGGTGTTTGTAACCAACACCACGGCCATGCACAGTCTCAAATGCAGTCTCTACTCCTTGACCCTTGGTTTGGTTTCTCCGGCAGCGTCCCAAATTCCCATCCTATAGTGCATTTCTTTTGATCAGTCTTATGGACCCAGGTCGAAAGTAGTGCCCTTTATAAGGAATAGGATGCCATTTTGGAGGCAGACTATCTCTCCCAGTGGCAGTCAGAGAATATCCAAAAGCCCATTCTCCGCTGAGATAATTACCCGTGCTGCTCCAGTGCCTTATTTGCATAATCATCACAAGTCATTCACGGAGGCAACACAAATGAATATAATGTGGAAACAGAGAAACAAGGAACATTTCAGAATCCATTGACAACGTAACGTACATCTGGGCATACTGTGTCTTAGGCTTTAGCACGTCTAGTGTAGCGGTGTAGGCCCGCCACAAAGATAGATTGAAATTGTGTGGATGGGTTTTTCCGTAGGGAGAATCACAGACGGAATGTAACTTCTGGTCAACGGGTTCGCGAACGTTCTGTACATGAGTGCGTTTACACGTGACTCCTACAAACGTAGCCGCGGTGTCTCGTACGTCGCATAAACACGTACGCTCAACTGCAGACTACGGCCATTGGCCAAACTACGCGCCTTAAACACACGGTATGTTCATTTCCCTGCAGATGTGAAACCTCATGTTTTAATGGAAAACAGATGATCTTCCCGATCTACCTGCCTGTGGCTACATGACATGAATAGCTCCTTCGTTGCTCTTTTATTCACAGTTGCGGGATCACTTAACTAAAAACTTCCCGGGAACACATCAAAGGGAATGGCACAAGCATTGATCAACAGGCCCTGATCCCATTCCTCCCACGTCAAATCATTCACAATATCTACATCGGCTTTGATGTCACCGGTGTATTGGAGGTGTGAAGACCGAACTGACAAACACGGGGAATCAGGATCAGGGGGGGGGGGGGGGAAGTTGAAAAGGTGTCAAAGTCATAAGTACATTGCTCCCATTCCAGATGAATGAATCATGAAGACCCCATACCGCCACACAGGCTCAGTAATATTGCAACAACAAAAAAACACAGCCCAGGACCAGGAGTCCCTTCTATAAATAATGGATCCATGCCTTGCCCAGTGTATCATGTAATAGGTGTGCAGGCAGAGCAATGTGAAAACACACTGAACAGTGGTGATCCACATTCGAGCCTGGAAAAACAAACGTCGAAAAAAACATCCAAACCACAGCAAACTACAAGTCACTCTGGATATAAACTGAACACACTGTGTGGTTCTTGTTTTGGAGGTTGGTAAATGCATGTTACACTACATCAAGCTGCATGTCCTTTGACGGGTGAAGCATAATTTATATAAACAACAAGAAAATCAGCCATTCACCCGTTCCCCCTTACTGAGCCTCTGCCATGTAATGTAGTCAGTGTACATTGAGTAGACTAACCTCATCAACCCATCAGTTCAGTCAAGAGCAAACCTGCTGTGGGGACTAGAGGGAAGGAAACTGAGTGCTGTCCTATCCCTCAGCTGTCCTAGTTATCATGCTCTCTCTCAGCCCGGCGGTCTCCTCTGTGGTTCTCTCTCTCTCTCTTACACTTCCTTACCTTCACAAGCCTCCCCTACGAAAGAACCTGTCATCTCTACATTACACCTCCTTCCAACTTTATTCTCTCTCTCTCTCTCTCTCTCTCTCTCTCTCTCTCTTACCCTCTCTCTTACCCTCTCTCTTACCCTCTCTCTTACCGTCTCCATCTCCTCCTTCTCTCTCTCTGCTCTGCTTTTGTTTGGTAAGATCTCACTTGTTTTACCTCGTCTTTCTTCCCTGGAGCCTGTCCTCAGTGACAGTGTCCCGTCTCCCCACTGTATCCTCTGTTGGAGTGATAGAGAGGTCCGAAAAGCACAGCAATCCTTTCTCTTACAACTAGGGAGAGAGAGAGAGAGAGAGCGTCATCGCTGTGCCTCCTCTTCTCCACAGAGGGGATATCAAACAACCTCGGGCTATATTCCTCAGCCTCAGTTCTCTCACGGTGGAGAAACGAAAAAAGAAAGCCCCCTCTTTTATGTCCTAAACTTTTGTTGCATTTCAGACAGGTCTTAGGAGTAGGTGTGCTGCTGCTGCTGCTGCTGCCGAGAGGGACGATGAATACAAATGTCGGACGCCTTTGACTGGGGGGGGGCATTAGGTTGTTTCTTGTGAGCTCTTTTGACAAGGACAGCGGAGGAGGCACTGAAGGAGGTCTGTGGGTTGAGCTGAATGAACTCCAGAGCCAGTGAAGGTGCTGACACAAGTCAGTCTTTTATTACAGTATAATACTGCCTAGTAAATCTCCCTTTTTTTAAAATACTTTTAACATTGCCAGCGTGGGCCATCCTTTAACAAGCCAGCGTAAATTAGCTGTGCAACTGACCACATTATTGAGTTTTTGAAGAAAGGCATTTTATAACCGTACCATCTACAGCGTGCCGATTACACCTTGAAGTGCTCTTGGGGTTTTTACCGCACCAGCAGATTGTGCTCGGGGCCATAAAGCGTGTGTGTGTGTGTGTGTGTGTGTTTGCTCAGGCAAGGTGCGTGGGGTGAGTTGGGATACGTAGGCCCTACTTAAGGCATTTTGGCTGGTCCTAGAGCATAGAGCATTGGAAAAGAGAACATTTCTCTGCCTGCAGTCTCTATATTTATAGAATAAATCAGCTCGGTACACAAAGACGAAATAGTGTTTTAATGTGAAACCCGACACATACTGTAGTAGTTGAATGACTCACTCACAGTCCCATGGTGCTGACTCACTGCTTTAGTCCATTTCCACGTTGGAGCATGTCTATTTCTCTGCTCTAAAAATACACGAGAAACATGAACGTGTGTAGGGGGGAAAGAAAACGTTTTTCATATGACATTTACCGAACACAACATGCAAATGATATGGCTTATCTTTGTTTCAACCCTGCTGTCATACTGTAGAGTGGCTAGCTCACACACAGTATATAAATACATACCTTAGGTTATTTATAGCAACGTTAGCATAATAACGAGGGAATCATTTCCTTTAACGTGGTTACGAAGGGCAATGGGTTTAATTTACACAGACGAGAACGCTCACTCGCTGCCTGCTTGCCTTGCCTGGTGTTGGTAAATCAAATAATAATAGATATGTTTTTATCAGGGGTATAACAATATAATGAGCAGCCTGGCTGGCTGGACCCTTCCAGGTTGCTCTTTTCTTAATGGGCTTTTCCCAAAACACCCTCCACCTGTGCCGTCTTAAAGAGAGCTTCAGTGAACCTGCTGGAGCCCAAACCCCGGCTTGAAGGATACATCGACCATCTGAGATGCTGCTATTTGAGCAAGCTCATACTGTGCTCTAGCCAAGATTCATGCGGGCTGTAGGCATGTAGCTCAATGTCAAACTCTGTCACCAAGCTCAAAAACGTTTTCCTGAGGAAACCAGACGCTGCCCAGCTCATCGGTTATTTCTCATACGTTTCCACATTTCCGCACTGTGCCGTACTTACTATGAGGTGTGACACGGGGTTGGTTTGCTTTACTGTGACTTTGAGTTAATGATGAATTAGACTGTGGCGTGTCTCCATGAAGCATAGAGACATTCCTATAGAACTGACAGCTTCTGGGTTATTTATCATGTCTATGGGCTTGAAGCAAATGCTATAAGACAGGGCGTTGCAGAGAAAGTTTCCATCTGGTTTTTAAACTAGACCTGTTCATTATTGAGTCTAACCACACAGGACTACAACATCCATCCTGTGAACTAGTGACTGATCAAATAGTTCCCAGTGGGATTTGAACGTAGAACATTCTGGTTACAATTAGTCGTTAACAACAATACAAAGTTCACCACAAATAGTCTGACTGTACATTTAACACGTTTACAGGTGTCCATTGCTTAGCTCAGATGAGCAGATCAGTTTTTGTTATGTTCCCAGTAAAACCGTTTTAGTATGTGAAATTCACTCAATGAACTCTGCTGCACTTTTAGGCCCTCTTCCCCAGCAAAGGGGATGTCTAAAATGTCACCATTTGCAGAATATTCGCAGAATTCCTTCATAAACAGGGTCCGGGAAGGAATAAATCATTCAAATGATTAACATAGTACCACCCTGAAAACCGATTCATAGCTTTTAATTTTGATACACACTGAGTGTAAAAAATATTAGGAACACCTGCTCTACCCATGAGATAGACTGACCAGGTGAATCCTGGTGAAAGCTATGATCCCTTATTGATGTCACCTGTTAAATCCACTTCAATAAGTGTAGATGAAGGGGAGGAGACAGGTTAAAGAAGGATTTTTAAGCCTTGAGACAATTGACACATGGATTGTGTTTGTGTGCCATTCAGAGGGTTAATGGGCAAGACTAAAGATTTAAGTGTCTTTGAACGGGGTATGGTAGTAGGTGCCAGGCGCACCGGGTTTGTGTCAAGAACTGCAACGCTGCTGGGTTTTTCACAGCATCCCTGTGGAATGCTTTTGACACCTTGTGGAGTCCATGTCTCGACGAATTGAGGCTGTTCTGAGGACAAAAGGGGGTGCATCTCAATATTAGGAAGGTGTTCCTAATGTTTTGTGCACTGTGTACATTTTTTACGCCATGGCAGTAGGGGAGAGTGGGGTATTTTGAGCCATTTTTTATATTGAGCATCACTATGTCAAGGGAAATGTAGTATTCTTCTAAAAAAAAATTCTACCCATATTTGAGGATGTTGTGTATCCCTGGAAATAATGAGAATTCATGTAAACATAGCATTTTTGAAAACATAACTTGTCGAAAAAAAGTGGTCTCTTGGCACATCTAATACCGGATATTGGGTAAGTTGAGCTGCCTTGGGGTAAGTGGGTGTGTCCTGTGACAGTGGGTGATTGTGCTGGTAGGTCAACGTTTAATTCATGGAACAAGGGTGTGGTACATTGTATATCTTAAATGTATGCCTATATTTAAATATAGATCTCTCTGTTCAATATCACTTACCCTTCCATTGCTTGACCAGTTGTCTGGGACTGGGACATTGTTTCGAAGTGCCAGTTCATAGGAAAGTTCTCTGCATTCGAAGCCCATGAAACTGGACCACGAGATTTGCGATTATTTTAAGCAAGCTCAGACGCCATGTCGTCAGATAAGACCTTCTGTGCCTCTGCTTCTCTATCATTGCCTCTCTTTCATATAGGTACATGTTCGTTGTCTTTTTTTTTGTCAATATACCTCTTGTCATTCAGTCCAATTTGTTCATCCCTTGCTGCTGCTCGAATGGACTTCTTCCCTTCTTTCACTTCCCTGGCTGCTCTTTCAAGAACCTCAAGGGGCCTTGACCCCTGCTTGTTTTATGTTTGTATACACGGTGCATGATGTCTGCTCTATAACAATAAAAATGGACTATCGTGAGTTCATATGCACGACACATTGCAAAGATACTATGCATATTAGGCATAAAACATTCATCAACATCATTTGTATAGGGTATGGTGGCCATTGTCTCTCCTTACCCCAAGGGAAACATTTTGACTATATTAGCCCACACAACTGCAATGATGAACTTTCATGCTAGGTTTAGAATCTCGTATTGTATACATCGGACCCCAACTGATGTATAGAACCATCTTAAAATGATCTACTTTGGTTTAGATACCATCATAAAACCTAAAACACAATACATTAATGTGACTTTGTAAAAATCTGTGTTTTGGACCTAACTTGCTTACCACTTTTTCTATGTGGATTTTTCCTTCACCGGCTCCATGAAATGATGACCTCTTTCTAAATACACTACCGGTCAAAAGTTTTAGAACACCTACTCATTCAAGTTTTTTTCTACATCGCAGAATAGTAGTGAAGACATCAAAACTATGAAATAACAAATATGTAATCATATTGTAACCAAAAAAGTATTAAACAAATCAAAATGTATTTTATATTTGAGATTCTTCAAATAGCCACCCTTTGCCTTGATGACAGCTTTGCACACTTGGCATTCTCTCAACCAGCTTCATGAAGTAGTCACCTGGAATGCATTTCAATTAACAGGTGTGCCTTCTTAAGTTAATTTGTGGAATTTCTTTCCTTCTTAATGTATTTGAGCCAATCAGTTGTGTTGTGATAAGATAGGGGGGTATACAAAAGATAGCCCTATTTAGTAAAAGACCAAGTCCATATCATGGCAAGAACAGCTCAAATAAGCAAAGAGAAACGACAGGCCATCATTATATTAGGAGATGAAGGTCAGTCAATACGGCCAATTTCAAGAATTTCGAAAGTTTCTTCAAGTGCAGTCGCAAAAACCATCAAGCTCTATGATGAAACTGTCTCTCATGAGGACCTCCACAGGAATGGAAACCCAGAGTTAGCCCTGCTGGAGAGTGTACGTTCATGAGAGTTACCAGCCTCAGAAATTGCATCCCAATAGATCGACAGCACAGCAGCAATCCTCAGATGTCTCTCCTCTATTTGAAAATGCAATTTGCATATGTCAAGTAACAGACACATCTCAACATCAACTGTTCATGGTCGGATTGGTGCAAAGAAACCACTACTAAAGGATATCAATAAGAAGAAGAGACTTGATTGGGCCAAGGAACAAAAGCAATGGACATTAAACTGGTGGAAATTTGTCCTTTGTTCTGGAGTCCAAATTGGACCTTTTGGGACTATCATTTTCAACAGGACAATGACCCAACACACCTCCAGGCTGGTTAAAGGCTATTTTACCAAGAAGGAGAGTGATGGAGTGTTGCATCAGATGACCTGGCCTCCACAATCCCCCGACCTCAACCACATTGAGATGGTTTGGGATGAGTCGGACCGCAGAGTGAAGGAAAAGCAGCCAACAAGTGCACAGCATATGTGGGAACTACTTCAAGACTGTTGGTAAAGCATTCCAGGTGATGCTGGTTGAGAGAATGCCAAGACTGTGAAAATCTGTCATCAAGGCAAAGGGTGGCTATTTGAAGAATCTCAAATATAAAATATATTTTGATTTGTTTAATACTTTTTTGTTTACAATATGATTACATATTTGTTATTTCATAGTTTTGATGTCGTCACTATTATTCTGCAATGTAGAAAATAGTAAATATAAAGAAAAACCCTTGAATAAGTAGGTGTTCTAAAACTTTTGACTGGCAGTGTAGTTGGTCACATGATTCATTTTGTGTATGGTTTAGAAACAATGGGTGGCTCAACTAACACTTTGGCTCAGTTTACCCCATTCTCCCCTACTAGTCATGCACCACATAAAATGACTGCCATTCACTCCATTGAGAGTTTTATTATGAGCTATGTCCCTGTTGTCAGTGTGTGTGTGTGTGTGTGTGTGTGTGTGTGTGTGTGTGTGTGTGTGTGTGTGTGTGTGCAGTCCCCTGGGTCAACTCTGAAGGTCTGAGCATGGGTGGTAAAAGTGCGAAGCCAGCTTAAGGACAACTTCCTTCACAATTCATTCATCCCTGAAAATGGAGTTGGCTCCTTTCTGAAAGCTAGGGGGGTGATGGCCGCTGAAGCCTTGACAAAGTAAGGGCACTTTAGAAGTCGAGAACTTCTCATTATGAGAAGCTTAATGATGTTTTACGTGATTCATCCCAGGAGTTATTACAAGGAATAACTACTTAATAAATGCATGTTATGACAAAATGGCACCAAAAGGGAAAGCAACACGTCCTAAATGTCTCCAGGACCTGATGCACAGAGGGTGTGGGAATCCAGACTATCTGTTCCAAACCACTGATAAACCACACAGGAACGGAGCTTCTGAACTTCAGGACTCCGACAGGCGAGATATATCTCATTCTCCAAGGTGAGGGATAACCTCTCCGACCCAGCAGGAACATCCGTTTGTAGAACAATGTGTTCAAACCCCCCTGGGACTCAGTCCGAGCGCGAGCTCTAATAGGTACAGATATCCATTTTCTTCCTGCACCCTCATCTCATTTCCCTCCTTATTGCTTCAAGACTCCCTGGAAGAGAGGGTCGAAGAAAGGACAGACGTGTGAATTCAGCCAACCAGACGCGGGATGCTGCGAGCGCCGTGCCTGGATCTCTGACGCTATTGGCTGTTCTCTTGAGAGCCGGGGTTGTTCCGAAATTAATGAGTGTTGAGCAGAAAGCACCATGTCTCTGTGACAGCTGATCGAGGGGGAGATGCGCCGTTAACCACCGTGGAAAAGGACACGGGGGATAGAGGCTCTTCTACCAACCCAACAGCTCTCTCTGCTTGTGGACTTTCCGTTTTCTGATAGGGAACAACACTGGGAAGAAGGAAAAGCTGGAGCTGGTCTCTCCAACTGCGTAAAAATAAGAAGCTGCCGTCTAGGCTTGTGTGTGTTGCGCGCTTTCTCTCCTCCGTCTCTGGACCAGTGCACTAGATGGGGGTATAGGGAATACATATCGGTCGATGAAGATGACTACTGCGGGTGAGTTCCCCCCTTTCTCCAATATGTATACAGTCATCTAGAGAGCAGATATGTGGAGCGTATTCCATATCGCCACTGTTGCACTACGTATTTCCAAGAAGTTAACGGGAAATATCTGGTTTGGGGAAGGCTTTGACGACACAGTAAATAATAGTATAACGAGAAAGGTGTTGCTAAGCTATATAAAATAGTATGTATCAAAATGGTTACCGTTATGTTTTACTGCAAATGTAACAATCGGACAAGCATGATAGCTTAGAAGGCTAATACTGATTGTTCTCGAACCTTCAGACGCAGGAAAGCTTTTGCGCAACTATGCAGAATGTGCTTTATAATGGAAATGGAATATGAATGAATTCACACCAAAAAGATACGACGTCGAATATATATATATGTATATGTGAAGCAGGTGGATTTGTGCGTATATTTATGCTATGATGTGCGTCCTGTTGCTGATGCATTTAGAGCGCGCGCACACAAGGCACGTCTAGAAACCCTCAGAATGGTGGCAAACTCTCCCTCCCCTCTCGCTTTGCTCTCCGTTGAATCATCCTGTTGCTATCAAAGATAACTCGTTCTCAGTAGCTACCTGCCACGAAATAACTAATAGGCCTATCCCGGGGCTGTACGCAACACACACAACACACACGCAAACCCACACACTCCCACGATGCATGGTGCATCAGATAGATCCATTCGCTTCAGCACCATTTCTGCACGTTGCATCCGGAGCTTTTGCGTAATTACCCCTGTCACGGCGAGACATCTAAGCTGCAGAGCATAGTCCACATTGAACACAATCACTTAACCACATATCTGCGGAGCCTGACCTACACCTTGCAGGAATTAGAGAGAGAAGCAGCGAGTCTCTAATCCCTTAACTGCATTGGGGCGTTTCTCTCTCTCTCTCTCTCTCTCTCTCTCTCTCTCTCTCTCTCTCTCTCTCTCTCTCTCTCTCTCCAAACGATAACCTCTCCAACACTCATGGAATATTCCAATGAGAGGTCAACATGTAAGGTTTACTATAATGTCTCCTATATATGAGGCACAGTTGTCCATTGACAGTGTTTACCCTGTTGCTGGATCAGTGAGTCAGTCTACCTTGGTGCTTCTGAACATCAATGGAGTTTATACTGAACATTGGCACAGTGGGTCCAGAACCCCCCTCTTCCAGACAGAAGCCAAACCAACAGCTATTCAATATGAAATGATATAGCATTGCTCAATGCTCACCATGAAACCTAACCACCATTGTAGCATTGTAATTGGCCTCTGATGGAGACCATCTTCATCCTGTGGTGGGAAAATGGCAGACCAAACAGTGTGCCTGGCACGCCTATCCAAGGCCACCACATCCTATCGCTCTGTGTAGCAGAGTATTAGCACAGTAGCCGGTCTCCGTGTAACACAATTCATATGTAGACTGGTCTACTGTACAATGCATACAGTACTGTTGACCTTACATTTTGATGTTGTCATCAGAGCTCTGTGTAAGTTTATAGATGGGTTGGTTGTTTAGCAACATGGGGCAAACCAGACGGGGTTGGCTTAGACTGTTAATTAACAACATTTAAACTACATTTAGTCTCCAAATGTTCATTGGAAACATAAATGCATTTGTACAGTGAGCACTTGTTGTCTCTCAAATTCATCATCACAGTTTTTTTTTTTTTTTTTTGCAGAAGCTTTGCCATATTAGAATAGACATGACATCAGTCAAAACACCTCAAAACAAGACATGGTATCAATAACAAGATACAACGAGCTGAAACGAGCCACGTACAATTCCCCACATGGTAGGTTCTTGTCATTGTTGATAGCTTTCTGACCAGTAAGAATCATAACAAAACGCTCCTTCGTCCACGTCGAATGCGTGCACATTATTTTTGCGACGTTGTCAGCCAACCCATCTATAATCCCCTTCTCTTTAAATGAGTATTTCTATTCCCTTTACTGAGTTCATCTGTAATGCTATGTGTTTAGCCTGGGATTTTAAGAGTCGCATACATATAATTACTTCTCCCTCTCAGGTGGGAATAAAAATCCTCAAGTCAAATGGTGATTTAATTTAGTTCAAAATACATCATTGCTTTTTTTCCCCCAACAACTCTTTTTTTCCCCCAACAACTCTTTTTTTCCCCAACAACTCTTTTTTCCCCAACAACTCTTTTTTCCCCCAACAACTCTATTTTTCCCAACAACTCTTGCAGCAGAGTACAGTGTTAACAGGTCTATAGATCAAGTTAGGGCTACATTACATTGGGCCTATATGAAACCGGATTTAAATAGGTTTCTCTCATACAGTAGCCTAATACAGTGAAGTGTGCCAGCGTGTGGGTGTATGTATTTAGAGGAGAATTTACATGTACCCTGAGTGCAATTTTCTAGGCTATCTATCTATGAAGAGGAGCAAAGATGTGTGGGTTTAACTCTCAGTCCTATACTCAATGTCAAAATACACTGCGCCTTACGACTTGTTAGTTGCATAATGATGTATTACAAGAAGCCCCTGGTTTGATTCTGATACCTGAATACACCGCATGGAAACAGTGGTGCAGACAGACAGCTAGAGGGGAAGAGTTCAGAGCATTCAAGCACACACGTATAGCAACAGCCCAACATAGCTGACAGCCTTCTGTTTACAAACAGATTTGGGTTGGGCACACATTAAGAGAAGCAAGTATAAATTCAAAATCAAAGTGTTGTTGTTTACCTGGATCAATGACATTTAAGATGTTCTAATCCCGTCTGAAAAGGTTGTTGAAATGTAGCGAGACCCTTTCATCCGTTGAAAGGTAACTCCTAAAGTCTCAGGGAAAATAGATTTTAATCAGAGAGGGAACATGATAAGAGGGACCTATGCAAATAGCCTTTTCAAATCGAGGAGAGACATCTGAGGATTGCTGCTGTGCTGTCGATGTGTTCCGTAATATTCAAGATTAATATGTGTAGCCCTGGATACACTAATGAGAAGCTATTGCTTAGGAGTGACACGATACCACTGAGACCCAGGCAGACGCGCAATCGTGAGCTACCCAGACGGAGTGATGGATTTACGGAGACGCAGACACATGCATCATAGACTTACACACGCACGCAGACACACACACACACACACACACACACACACACGCGTACAGTGGACATGCATGCACACGTACACACGCACGCAGAAACACACTGACACACACTCCCCTGGGTATGTACTTGGGACAGTGAAGCTAATAGTTTACATTTGGCGCTGAACTCCAGCATGTTGGATTTGTGATTTAAATGTTTCATATGAGGCTATCGGACCAAATGTACAGAATTATTGGAGGGTATTTTCATAAATAATAAGTATTAAGAAATGAAATAACTTTATGTATCTAGTCCCCCCCCCCCCCCTCCCCCGTTTGAAGAAGTCATAAGTATTTGGAAAAATTCAGTTAAAGTGTATTACATTTGTCAACGGTTTCAGTATTTGGTCCCATGTTGTGTTGGTCATTGCATGCTACGTACATCAAGTTTATGGTATTGAAACTATGCATGTCCTATTCACCTGAGATATTGTTGCGGACACAAGTCAATCATTTACGGGTCCATTCACTCACAATAACCAATAGCCAAAAGTTGCGCCTCTACAAACGTGTTGGTTGCATTTGCAGTTCGTTTTGGTTGTTTGTTTTGCCCAATAGGAACTGAATGGTGAATGTATTGTGTCATTTTGGAGTACATTTTATTGTAAATAAAAATAGATGTTCTTGAACACTTCTACATTAATGTGGATGCTACCATGATTCTAGATAATCATGAAGGAATCATGACTAATGATGCTCATACACGCAAAATCATGACTAAAGATCATACCCCCCCCCAAAAATGCTAACCTCCTCTGTTATTGATAACGGTGAGAGGTCAGAGGGTTTTGTTGTAGCCTCTGAATGGCATCTCAATCATCTTTATTAATGATTCATTCATCATTTTTCAAAATCATGGATTTATCGTGATTCGGTAAGAAGTGTTCAGAAACGTCTTATCTACTCACTTGGAAAGAAAATGACTCCGGTCATCATTCACCATTCAGTTACTAACTAAAAACATAAAGTGCTTTCATTTGTAAATGGTATAACAGATATGTATAAACGTACCCTCAAATTAAAATGTGACATTCTATACTGTCGCCTCATATCAAAGCATTTGATTTCAAATCCAACATGCTGGACTATATACATTTGTAATTTAAGCTTGACTGTCCAAATGCATACGGAGGGCAGGGAATGTGCACGGTTACTAGACAACATCAGTAAAGACAGACCTCTAGCGAGCCAATTCAGACCTGATATCGCAAACCATCTTGCATTTCTAGGTGCCTACGCAGGCCTGTTCGGAGCCCGGGCGAATGGAAACAATAGGTACCTTAGAATAACCAGAGCCATAGTGAAGAAGGCCGAGCTGAAATGAAATGCGTTTCAGTGGCGTGTAAAGATTGATTCTGTCTGCTGAAGGAAACCTCGTCCCTGCAGGCTTGTGGCCTCTTGACCATTTTGCATCTATCTCCAAGGGAGGAAACATGCCACATTTGCACCTGCAGATTCAATTTCCTCCCGGCTTGGAGTGATATCGCTGCCTCCTTTCATTCTGGTTAACAACTGCAAGGATAATTATTTAGATGAGTGACCTTTATTCAACTAGGCAAGTCAGTTAAGAACAAATTCTTATTTACAATGACGGCCTACCAAAAGGCCTCCTGCTGGGATGGGGGCTGGGATAAAAAAAAAAAAAAAAAAAAAAAAAATATATATATATATATATATATATATAGGACAAAACACACATCACAACAAGACAGACAACACAAGACCTAAGACAAAAACAGCAAGGCAGCAACACATGACAGCACAGCATGGTAGCATTCGATTTCATTAGGAATATAAATAAGTGTTCACCATGTTTTTCACCTTATCAATGTCTGACTTAGCGCGATTATAAAAGGATGCCTTATTCTGTCATTCAGATGGGCTAACTTCCCTGTGCACATGTGCTTATACACGTGCATGTGTGTGTGTGTGTGTGCCTTGGCATGCATGTGTCCGTTTGTGTGTGGTCTGTAGTTGCCTGTAGGCGAATGTTTGTGTGCATGTGATTTTTGTGTGTGTGCTCTCTGTTTCTCCCTTACTCAGCCCAAGGGCACTGGCTGTAGAGCAAGAGAGGCACGCGGCTGAGCTAGGCTGAGCTCAGACCTGGGGTGTCCTGTGGTTAATTTGGAACATTGATTCCACATTAACTGTTAACTCGCTGCTGATTTGCGGCCATGCAAGAGCAGGTGTAAAGGGAAACATTTTCCCCTTTTCACACCACCACACAAAACGTAATTATGCACACACACTGCATAGTAGCCAGCATTTAATGGACTCTCCCCTGACCTTAGAAAAAAAGTGTAATGGCAAATCAATGAGGTGAAGGGCAGGGGAAGGGACAGGAAGCTCACAAAGCCACCCACCAATGCGCTTATCCATGCAGCACATAGCCAGCCAGGCAGACAGGCATGGAGACTGGGAGGGAATCAGGCGGTCAAACAGGCAGGTCAGGGAGACACAGTGCCTTTCCTCTATTGGAGATAGTGATGCTAATGGGTTGAATGGAGAAGAGGGGAGGAGTGGAGGTGGAGAGGAGAGGAACCCACTATGGTGGTTTCATTTGGGGAAGAGAAGAATGAGAGAAAGCAGGATGAGAAGAGAGAAGGAAATGAGAGAGAGAGAGAGAGAGAGAGTAGGATGAGAAGAGAGAAGGGAAGGGAGATATTAGAGAGAGCGAGCGCGGAGAGGAAGAGAGAGAGAGGGAGGAGGGGAGAAGAGAGAGAGTAGGATGAGAAGAGAGAAGGGAAGGGAGATATTAGAGGGAGAGAGCGGGAGAGGAAGAGAGAGAGAGAGGGAGGAGGGGTGAAGAGAGAGAGTAGGATGAGAAGAGAGAAGGGAAGGGAGATATTAGAGGGAGAGAGCGGGAGAGGAAGAGAGAGAGAGGGATGAGGGGTGAAGAGAGAGAGTAGGATGAGAAGAGAGAAGGGAAGGGAGATATTAGAGGGAGAGAGCGGGAGAGGAAGAGAGAGAGAGGGAGGAGGGGTGAAGAGAGAGAGTAGGATGAGAAGAGAGAAGGGAAGGGAGATATTAGAGGGAGAGAGCGGGAGAGGAAGAGAGAGAGAGAGGGAGGAGGGGTGAAGAGAGAGCCTTTGAGGATTATAACCAATGGATCAGAATTCCTGTGAACCATTTCTTAAATACACAGGCCATTTCTCCTGCAAAAAGGAGGCAATTCCTCTGCTGCCCTACTTTCCAGTTACGTATGACCTTTATGTCGGGGAAACAGTTTTAGCCCTGCCAGGGTAATGTCTACCTTTCAGCAGATATCATACTTCCTTGTTACCGGCTAAATGGTATAGGCTACATAATCACATCCCTGAGGGCCAATATGTTCCCTTTCAACACCTACGATAGATGCAGTACATCCACTGTTTCATTTTGGGAATCTACTGTACATCCCAGGAGTTTTTCTAACCCATGATCAGAACAGAATGTAATGTTTATTTCATACATAACACAGTACCTTTCGTTTCTTACATCATATCAACTAGCGACTGCACACTGCCAACGTAATGATCTCTTATATTCCTCACCTTTTGATCCCAGCCTAATTTGACCACGTTTCTAATGCTGTTGAGAAATATCCATTTGATCAACATTTTGTTAATCTAACGCAACATCCCCGTTCCACCTCCATACTAATAAATACATTGGCATAAACAAGTGGCAGGTACATGTTCAAAAGTAATCCTCTCCAGATCCCCCCTCATCTCCACTTGACCCCAGCCGACCTCCCCAGACTAGGGTTTCACTTAAAACAAGCAGTTAGCCACAAAACTAACAGTGCAGGCTGGCTGCTTGAGGATGAGCTGAGCCACAGCGGCATGGCTGAGTTACCGTCACAGAGTCCGGACGGAATTCTTCCGCTTCTCTATGTTCACTACGTACCTCGGTCTGAGACTGCCATCGTTGAAGTCGTTTGGGGTAATGAGAAAACGAGGGGTGTTGTACAAAACAAAGTCATCAGTTATTGGGTCATCTCTAAACCAATCAGAGTATCAAAGCCAATTAAGAATTTTCAAAATGCTGCTTTCTAGGACCAATCGGAACAGTTGGAATGTGTTGGTGTTCTAGAAATCATTGGGGATGTACTCTGATCCATACTCATTAAGGAGAAGAAACTATTGTCTCTCGGCACGGTGTATGGCAGTGACAAGGCATTCCTAGTCCATCCCCAAACATCTCTGTAAAAAACTACAACGACAAAGCCTTGCGTTCCTATTTTTTGTATAAGTTTCACGCTGTTGTTGGTAGGTGCAGTTGATTCAGCAGCCCTAGCGACTAGATATGTATCTAGTCCACTCGTTTGAAGGCGTCATAAATATTTGGACAAATGTATTTATAGTGTATTACCTTTAGTCAAAAGTTTAGTATTTGGTACCCATTTGTGGATTAGATACATAGAGTGCCTTCATTTCAAATTAAAGGTGACATCCTGTACTGTCACCTCATATAAAACATTTGTTCTCAAATCCAAAATGCCGTAGCGAAGAGCCAAATGAAAAGTTTTAGTACATAGGACACTGGCCTGGACACATTGGAAGCAGTAGCGACAAATCCAGATTTCTATTTCTCCCTTCGCAGTGTCGTTCTGTTGATGCTGCACTGCATCAGGACTCTGATTAGGAGCATCCGTCTTATAATTCCATTTGGCTTCGGTATTAACCGCATTCCTCTTTGTCTGAGAACCGCGAGGCGTTATGCAAGTTATTGCCACTTAACGCCAAACAAGCTCCAGTTTTCCCTCCTCCCCTCTTTGTTCCTTGGAATTCTTGTTTTCACCTCAGCTTAAATGGGTTAAGGCTGATTTCCCTCATCTGTCTTGGGCTAAGGTGTTTAATGCCACTACGACTTCCTCAGGTCACTGGAGGTTAATGTGAAGGTATTGAGACCCTGGCAGTAATTTTTTTTTTTTTTTTTACTATTTTCCCTATTTCTTCCTGTTAACTACTGGTAATTGAACAGTATATTGTGGGGGAAATGAATTCTGTATTGAAAGGGGGGAAAACCAACTTGACCTGATTTCACACTGACATGTTAGTTCAAGTGCTGTAAACACTTGAATTCTGGTCTACGGACAGTAGTTAAGTGTACGAGCCTTTTGCCACACACGCTGTTGCAGGCTGTGTGTAGTGTGTAGTTTACAGGTGCTAGAGGATATTCTTCCCTTACACGGTGCGTGGGGTAGTATTTCCAACATGTCCACTTTCTCACGTTTGGATTATAAGGCTAGGAGACTGAACACCGCTGAATGGGCTATTTAAACCTAGCGATTTCGTATCGTCATCTCTTTTACACCATTTTCTTATGAAGCAGGCATTGTCCTAAACGTTTAAAATACTGTAGCCTGGCTTGAAGGTGCTGTCGGTGTCACCTCCAATTCCCCATTTCTCTGTCCCCAGACGAATGTCTCTTAATGTTCTGTTGAACAGTAGAGCAGCAGAGCACGGAGACATTCTCCTCACCGTTGGGTCATGAATTAAACATTAGTAAGTGGACTTACTTAACATTATTAAGTTACAGACATAAAGTTGAAGTAATTCAGGTATTTTGTTTCTAACATGAAAGGGGTCACCATCAGCATAAAAGCAGAGAGAGCACGGGCGTTGAATTAGGTTCAGTTTAGAAGGGATGTCTGAACATTTCGAAGCTTATTGTTGATTGAACAGTATCGCAAAAGAGCACATCACCAATAACACCAGTCTCTCAACATTCTGTGTGATGTTTCAATTCATTTATTAAATAGGACTCTCGATGCACACTCATACAATAGAACATCTGACTTCCCTAAAGCACTGGTACTCGGGAAGTTTAGCCTTGTCCAAAAGTGAAGGCTAAACACCTGTATTATTTATGATTATGTGTGGAGGGAAAAGCAACAGCGCTGCAGTGTGTGGAATAGTTCTAGCCCTCTTGTCATTACACAATGGGAGAGGCTAAGAAAATATTATGCATGGTGTGAACACAACCAGGAATAAATTGTAGGGCAAATCTTCCATTTTCATGAATCAAGTTGCGATTATCATAACTCCAATTTACTCACACATGAGTAAGTACTGAGCAAACGCTGTTGTGTTATCCAGGCCCACCACACCATTTGAATCCACCTCTAACCTCAAAATAATCATACCATAGGCTACATTTCATGTGTAGGAGGGATTTTAAAGAACTGACGCTAAAATGGACATGAACACAGTGCTTTGTTCCGCCGTACAATCAACACCTCAGCACTTTAGGCTACCTTGCTAACCGTTCCAACATCCGGATGCCATATCACCGCGCCAAATCTGAAGGAATCCAGGAAGAAAGTAAATGTTCCATTGAATGTATGGTGTGGCAGCTCCTTCTTTTCTTTTTTTTACAGACCCCCAGATTCCTCAATCTGACTGTATGTTCAAAGCCTCCATTTTGTGGCTGCTGTGAAGGGGCCCGGTTGACTCGCAAAGATATTGATCACCCAATGGAAGTCATATCCAATGAATGTCTTATTTAGCCAATTAGCAGGC
The DNA here is from genome assembly GCF_057628025.1 of Oncorhynchus mykiss. Lineage (NCBI taxonomy): Eukaryota > Metazoa > Chordata > Actinopteri > Salmoniformes > Salmonidae > Oncorhynchus > Oncorhynchus mykiss. The sequence goes on from NC_143036.1 coordinate 54,056,542, forward strand.
AAGGCGGGTGACTAACAGTATAACAACGCAGCAGACCCTAAGGGATCCAACAATGGCTACCCGCTGTGATGGAACATGCGATGGATGCAGTAACGCTTAGCCCAGACACATTAAGGTGCCTCTAATTGTGATTAGTAAACACAGGGATAAGAGGAAACAGGGGGTGAGAACCCAAAAACACCATAGAAGAACATTACAGTTGGAAGTGAAGATTTAGCGCAGAGCTATACAATGAGAGTCATTGCTTCCCGAGGGAAAGCGAGGGTAACCATGTTTTTCAGAGTGCTCTGGGTATACCACTTATTAAAGTGCCAGGTGCCCCCCACCTTCTCTCGCCGCTCTTCCACCCTCACCCCTCGTCCTACCTCATCGAAAACCACATTCTCAGCCACACACTCCAACAGTGGGCAGTGTTTTGCCATCGTGGCTGACTGCAGTGTTTTTGTAGCACCGTTCGGACTTGCTCATCTCCATCGTAGTCTCGGAGCACTGGGGTGGAAACAGAAATGAGGATGATGGAATGTCTCTGGTGCAGTGCACCCTTCCTCTCTCTCTCTCTCTCTCTCGTTCCCCCTATATTTCTCTCTTTCTCCCTTTCCCTTTTTCTTCTCTCCGTCTTGTGGCTCTGTCTGGCGTTTTGTTGCTCTGCAGCCCAGGTTATGACAAGCACCATCAAACCCAGTTGTTCAGTAAAAAGTGTTTATGTATGACAAATGACAAAGAGCAGCAGCCTAACTGTAGAGAGGGAAGCAAAGAGAGGAAACAATATACAGAAACGCAGCAATATTTTGTGAAAGTGCATGCTGATAAATATTCATTTTCATTGCGTGAAGTGTTCATGAGTACTTATAAATGAAAGAGGTACTTTTTACTTAATTTGCTTCATGTTTTTCCCATCCCTATTTTCCCTAGTGATAAACATTATGTATAGAAAAGTATGTGGACACCCCTTCAAATTAGTGGATTCGGCAATTTCAGACACATCCGTTGCTGACAGGTGTATAAAATCGAGCACACGGACATACAATCTCCATAGACAAACATTGGCAGTAGAATGACCTTACTGAAGAGTTCAGTGACTTTCAACGTGGTACTGTTATAGGATGCCACCTTTCCAACAAGTCAGTTCGTCAAATTTCTGCCATGCTAGAGCTGCCCTTGTCAACTGTAAGTGCTGTTATTGTGAAGTGAAGACATCTAGGAGCAACAACGGCTCAGCAGCGAAGTGGTAGGCCACACAAGCTCACAGAACGGGACCGCTGAGTGCTGAAGCACAACACTCACTACTGAGTTACAAACTGCCGCTGGAGCTTCATGAAATGGGTTTCCATGGCTGAGCAGCCGCGCACAAGCCTAACATCGAAGATAGACTCTGGAGCAGTGGAAACATGTTCTCTTGGAGTGATGAATCACGCTTCACAATCTGGCAGTCCAGTGGACAAATATGGGTTTGGCAGATGCCAGGAGAACGCTACCTTCCCCAATGCATAGTGCCAACTGGAATGTTTGGTGGAGGAGGAATACTGGTCTGGGCTGGTTTTCATGGTTCGCGCTAAGCCCCTTAGTTCCAGTGAAGGGAAATCTTAACGCTACAACATACAATGACATTTTAGAGGATTCTGTGCTTCCAACTTTGTGGCAACAGTTTGGGGAAGGCCCTTTCCTCTTTCAGCATGACAACGCTCCCATGTACATAGTGAGGTCCATATACAGAAATGGTTTATAGAGATTGGTGTGGAAGAACTTGACTGGCCTGCACAGAGCCCACAGAGCCTGACCTCAACCCCATTGTACACCTTTGGGATGAATTGGAACGCAGACTGCGAGCCAGGCCTAAAGGCAAAAACATCACTGGTAGTTAGAATAAAAACAAAAAATGCAAACAGACATAAAAATGGTATCCATGAGTTCATCTGACTCTTGATAAAGGGCCACATTGCCAAAATCCTGAAGTATCCCGCTAAGCCTATGCAACCTGCCATTTAAGAATTGAATAAAGACTTCCTGCTTTAACTCTAAAGGCACTCAATCCTCCTAAATGTATCCTTTAATGCTATATCAGGAGGGCACAGAACTGACCCCAAATGACATGCAATAGGTCAAGCAGATCTAAATCCATGCTGATGTGTCTTGAAGGGCCGTGCAATGTAAATGTCAACACACATCCATGTGCCTCTATAACAAATGTCAATGTGCCTAAATCCCCTTTTGTATAATGAACCCAGGTTTTCTGTCATGGTATTTACAGTTTTTCTCCCCCTCTTCTTTTACAGGTGGGAATGGACTCATTTAAACAATGTTGGGAGCTAGTAACGACGTCGAGAGATGGATGTGATTCATCTTCAAAAGAAAGCAGAGCGTTAATGGAGGCTAACCCAGATGTGCTTAGCAGGACCGTAGCTTCCTGAGGTATATGTTCATCGTCATCTACTTGGGCCTGCACAACCAAAGTTTTGACCCCAACCCGTATGCCCAGGAGGGAAAATTGAGCGGCCACACCAGCACAACTACAACAAAACAAAAGCCCCCTGGGATACCCTCCCTACCAGTGGGGGGTAGTGAGTCGCTATAGCAACAGCAACAAATGATTAATTATTTGTGAAGTTAACAGCTCAGACCACTTAATCTACAAAGACCAATTACTTACTGGAGGGAATCGGGCCAATATGAAGGACGTGTCATTTGTGGATTGTTTCTTCGTGGGCCTTGCCATGACTGCCTTTGTTCTGGCCTCTGAGGAGAGAGTCGATTGCCCTCAGCTATGTGTGTGTGAAATCAGACCCTGGTTCTCTCCCAGCTCCGTCTACATGGAGGCCCCAATTGTTGACTGTAATGACTTGGGACTTTTCACTCTGCCTGGGAGATTACCAACGGACACACAAGTGCTATTGCTGCAGACCAACAACATTGCAAAGATTGAGAAACCTTTGAATTACCTGGCCAACATCACAGAGATTGACTTGTCGCAAAACAACTTATCTTCAATGAGTGACATCCACCTCGGGCGGCTGCCTCAGCTGCTGTCCTTACACATGGAGGAGAACTGGATACGCCAGCTCCCAGATAGCTGCCTGGCAGAGCTGGCCAACCTTCAGGAGCTTTACATGAACCACAACCTGATCTCATCCATCTCCCCCACAGCGTTCCAGGGCCTCCACAATCTCCTCCGGCTCCACCTCAACTCCAACAAGCTGCAGACGATGAGTAGTGAGTGGTTCGACACCATGCCCAATCTGGAAATACTCATGATTGGGGAGAATCCGATAACCTCCGTTCAAGACATGAACTTCAAGCCCCTTCGTAATCTCAGAAGTCTAGTTCTGACCAGGATGAACCTATCGCAGTTACCCGACGGCGCTCTATCTGGCCTCGACAACTTGGAGAGCATCTCGTTCTACGACAACACCTTTCCCGAAGTTCCCCACGCAGCTCTGCGGAACTTAAAGAACCTCAAGTTTCTGGATCTTAACAAGAATCCCATCGGGAGGATACAGAGGGGAGATTTTGCAGACATGCTCCACCTCAAAGAGCTGGGAATTAACAGCATGCCGGAACTGGTCTCTATCGACAGCTTCGCCCTAAACAACCTCCCCGAACTGACTAAGATCGAGGCCACCAACAATCCCAAGCTCTCCTACATCCACCCCAATGCTTTCTACAAACTGCCTAGGCTGGAGACGTTGATGCTGAATGGGAACGCGCTTAGCGCCCTACACAGGATTACTGTGGAGTCCCTCCCCAACCTGCGGGAGGTGAGCATGCACAGCAACCCCATCCGCTGCGACTGTGTGGTCCGCTGGATGAACATGAACAAGACCAACATACGCTTCATGGAACCGGATTCTCTCTTCTGTGTGGAGCCTCCCGAGTACGAGGGCCAGCACGTGCGGCAGGTCCACTTCAGGGAGATGACAGAGATCTGTCTGCCTCTCATCTCCCCTGAAAGCATGCCCGGGCACGTTAGCGTTGACAACGGGAGTTCTGTGTCGCTCCACTGCCGGGCTTTTGCCGAACCCGAACCGGACATCTACTGGATCACGCCTTCTGGTACCAGGGTCCTGCCCAATACCGTTTCAGATAAGTACTACATGCACCCAGAAGGAACATTTGACATCTACGACATAACAGAGAACGAGGCTGGACTGTACACCTGTGTTGCCCACAATCTAGTCGGCGCAGACCTGAAGTCAGTCTCTGTGGAGGTGGATGGATACTTCCCCCGACCTGCCAACGGCTCTTTGGATGTCAACATCAAATCAGTGCAGACCAACTCGGTCCTGGTGGCCTGGAAAGCCGCCCATGGCGGTCTGGCTCCTAACATAAAGTGGTACACGGCTTCCGACCCCAACCGCCCGACCATGGCGTTCACTGCACGCGTACCGTCTGATGTGAAAGTGTACAATCTCACACATCTGACTCCCGCCACCCAGTATAAGGTGTGCGTGGACATCCGCGGCATCCTCTACAAACACGACACCAAATGTGTCAATGTCACCACAAAGGGATTAGAGCTGGCGGCCAAGGACACTGAAAAGTGGCACGCGGCAGTAATCGCTGTCTTTGGTGTGCTTCTCGCCGTGATTTCAGTGGCCTGTCTGCTTATTTATGTGTCTCTGAGGAACCACCACCTTTGTGGGGATTTAAGGAAATGCCGCTCCAAGGTGTCCCTGACGCCGGTGTCTGGCCTGCACTCTCCTTTTACGAGGCTGTGGGTCTCAGGGAAAGGACTGCCAACCGCGGTGGAAGTGAAACCCACAGTCATAAATGTATCTGACAATGCCTTATAAAGAACTATACCCCCCGTGGAGCTTTACCACACAACCGCAAAGAATGGACAAGGTGTATAAAAAGGAGAAGCCTGCAGTAAACTGTTTTAAAATGTGCATCTGCATCCTTTAAGCTTTTGACTCTGACATTCTGGGAAAATATACACCATCGTTGAATTGAGGAGTAAGCGGTAGGAGGGAGACAGACCACTCTCTCGGTTACAACATAGTGTCTGACGTGGCGGCTTTATAACAATTGCTTTATCAAGCTAACACCACCAGGGAGATCGTTTTCCCAGCTAAAACACACAGTTTCAACATCCCTGGGTTCTTCACAGAGTACAGATAGAGGAAGAGAAGATGAGGACGATGGTGTTCTCTCTCTCTCTTGTAATTGACTGCTAAGTGTGTTCTCTCCTGGCGGTCCCCAAGCAATAGCGTCTGTGCTGTATAACATCCATAGGCGAGCTAGAGATGACAACTGTCTATAGCGGAGGAACTGTGTAGTAGAATAGACGATGATAATAATGACTATGGTGTAAAACATTTGATGAATATACCCTTTTTTCTATTTAGAAAGAGAGGATTTGTGTTTTTTTCATGGATAAATTGTTATATATTCTATCCGCTAATGTAAACATAAATCCTCTGGTGTAATATCTGGACAGTAAACTGGTGTGATATTAATAATGGCAGAAACAAATCACTCTCATAATAACAACATCATCATGCTAAATACAATGATACTGCGTATGGGTACAGTATATAGAGAGGGCATTTATAAGAAAGGGTTGTTTGCAAGTGTTTGCAGAAGAATTTAAGGAATTGTGACGAGGCAGACGTTGAGTTGATGGTGAGTTCATGGTCTGAATGTTGTTGTCTGTCCTGACATCTCCTAGAGAGGAATGACGAACAGTGGTTTCCCGCTGGGCAAAAACTGGTTAAATCAACATTGTTTCCACTTAATTTCAACAACAACAAAAAATGTAATGTGATGACGTTGACTCAACGTGGAAAACTGATTGGATTTGAAAAATGGCATCAACAGGTATTTTGTCTTTCCCCCCCCCAATTTTGAACCTAAAACAATGACCTGGTGGAATTTTTTGTTGATTTCCCATTTAATTCACATTAGTTGATAACTCAACCAAATGAAAATCAAAACTAGACGTTGAACTGACGTCAGTGCTCAGTGGGTTGTTATGCCCCGGTAAGTGCCTACTACAAGAAGTACACAGGAAGTACACAGGAAGTACATAAGAACTACTGCAGAGAAATAACAACAAGGCCATGTCATATCTTCAGACTCACAAGCTAATCTCAAGTACTTTTAGTGAAAATACATTCTTAGTATTTTTGGCATATAAACATTTTAAAAACGTTGTGTTCTTGCTTTGGGTGTAAAATTATTAAAGCCATTTTTATATTGACTGTACTGTCTGTGATATCTGGGCACAGCTGGGACTGAGATAAGAATCTGTGCTGAGAAAAATAATAATAAACGTCAACGTTTCTTTGCAATCATAGGGTTACTTCCGCCTCTCCCTTTTCTTCAGAGTGCTGAAAGAATTGTATTATCACTCAACATGATAATCATCACAGTGGACTTGATGAAAACACTATACAGCCTTGTGATGTGACATTTCCTGCAACCTTTTGTGTTCCTGACCTTTATATTGCCAGGAAACCTTGATAATGATCACACAGCATTTCATATTAGAGCAAAAAAAGCCTGTTTTAACACAATGTGAATATACTGTATTATATGAGTTTGTGTATGTATTTGAGCCTACATTGTTATTCCCAGATACACCCTAATACAGCCTCATTAACTGGCTCATTAGGAACATGTTCATTCTTTAGACAGAGGTCCGTGGTCTGAAAAAGCCCAGCAAGGTCAGTAACACAGTCATGTAGAGAACCAGAGCGGAAATACATAATGTCCCAATGACAACGCTCTGCAAGGGAAGTCTGCCGGTTAAATCTCGGTCCAAAGCAGTCGAAATCGGGGAAATCGCATTATATTTGTTTCATTAAGGATCCGATGCTGGAGTCCCAAACATAAAAATACCATGACATGATGAATGTTTGTCAGGGGCAGAGTGACATGGAGGATTTATCAGACAGGACCCGCCTCATACATCACTGCAGCCTTCAGCACCATGGACAGGGCTTTTAGAGCTCAGCCATTTGTCACAGACAAAGGGAGCTAAAATATGTCCAGAGCCCCTCCGCTCAGGTAGTGGCTCAGGTCAGACTGAGCTGAACCTTGACAGTCTGCCCCCGTCTGACGCACACAGAGGCACACACAGACTGCATACATGCACGCAAGGTACACACACAAACATACACATACACACACTACTTGTGATATCTTTACCCTGGAGACATCATGAGGTGCTACTGTGGCTAAAATATGTGTGCTCTATGTGCCCACAAGGAGAACAGTGTGTTCTTAGAAGAACAAACAGCTCATGGGGTATTGTTCTTTTTTATCACGAACCCATGATTTGATTACATCCTTGGATGAACAGACTCAAGACTTATCCACAAATTCATTTCTCCCCTCTGTCTACACCTCTCTCCCTCTCTCTCTCTCTCTCTCTCTCTCTCTCTCTCTCTTTCTTTCTCTCTCTCTCTGTCGAAGCGGGTATGAACTCCGGTGATAGCTTTTCCCCTGTAATTGTACATTCACAGCCACCTCATATGAGAGACATCAGGATTTAACTTAAATCCTACATGAAAAGAGCCAGTGAGGTGCGGCCATTTAATCCACAGAGGGCGTAAAAAGAGAGAGAGAGTTTCTGATGAATCTTCAAATATTTTCTTTGAATCACTTTCTACTATTATATATAAATTTAAAAAAATCCCCATCTGCAATGCTGAGATATTAAAGCATTCTCTCTGTGCACGTTGGTTTTATTATCTATGTGTATATTAAGGTGTTTCTGCCAGTTAATACAGTCCCATTTAATTATGCAAGGATCATCACCACCAACGTCAAACTCCATGGTGGTAGATGCTATTATTAATGAGTTCTTATGTTATAAAACAAATGTATATGACCTTTTAAGACAAAGGCAGTAACAGCGGTTAGTTTATTTGCTTTCGCCAGTCTTTGCTTGAATTATATTTAGTGCGTGTGCTGTGGGTTATGAAAGAGGATTTTCACAAGTATAACATTGGATTGTAATTATTCATATGAATGTATGGCGTGATGCCATATGTAATGTAGTGGTGACAGTCAGTGTGTACTACGGTGTACTATTCAGTAAAATAAGTAAATGATCCATTGGAAGCAATGGAAACTCACCTTGATCTTTCTCGGCGCCACCGTAAAAATGTTACAATCTATCGGTTTCCACTGTCCGTAGTCGTTTGTGCTTGAAGTCCAGCCAGCGAGTCTTCAGCAGAAAGGTTCATGTTTACCAGAGTTGTTACTTTGTTAATAGATCAATTTGAACACTATGTACCGTGATATGTATACAATATACAAAGTGCAAACCTTAAAATGACTTTGAATACTGATAATACACACATCAATACCATTGTTTGGACCATTCTCTTTATTCACACCAGACCAGAGGTCAATAGCCTTGAATGTAATTATTGAATTGAATCATTTTATATAATTTCACACCACGTATTGAAAACACACACAGCTAGCTGTATAGGCCAGTAGCAGGTACTATAAGAGAGGTCAAACAACTTCATAAGCTCTCCATATACTACCTTATTACAGCTACAAATCCCTACATAGGTCAGCCTGGGCAGCTACAGGCAACATTTCCAATAAACAGTGAAATGTCACCATTTATTTATAATCCCCAGTGCAGCTATGGCACCTTAAATGTATTAAATGTGATTATTTCTCGTAGAGGTGATCTGAGTAGCCAGCAATCACAAGAACAGCCAAGTTGACATTTAACAAATTACCGTGACACAAAACTAGGACTTTTCTTCTTTGTCACATTAGAAAACCAATCGCAATCTCTTTGCCTTCTCCATTTAGCCCATATGCAAAATCAATCATTTGCATCACAGAAATCCAAAGTCAGTTTTATTGTTTGTAGATAACCAACCCAGTCCACAAACCTCGACTTGGAATATATGATAATAATATCAAATGACGTAGCTTTAGTCCAGACAACCTCCATTCCTGGCATGCATTTCAATGTATTTCCTGAAAAGTAGAGACAGGATGTCATGGTGGATTTGCCATGGCTTGTCAATGGGAAAGTGGTCAAATGCCATTTGTCTGTATCTTTCAGTTCTGCCTGGCCTCTCCCTATCTCCATTTCCATCTAAACAACCATCTCTCCCATTTTCCTTTCTCCTACCTCCCGCTCAGATAAAGGGACGCTGTCTGCCCTACCCCCACATGCAGACACACAAAGACACTGACACACACACACTCTCTCTCTTTCTCTCCTCTTTCTCCTCTCTCTCTCTCTCTCTCCTCTCTCTCTCTCCCCCCTCCTCTGTCCTCTCTGTCCTCTCTGTTCTCTCCCCCCCCCCCCCTCTCTCTCTCTCTCACACACACACACACACACACACACACACACACACACACACACACACACACACACACTCACACACACACGCGATGATCTGCAATCATCAGTCGCTTTCTTCTTACGGAGCCAAATTGATTGGAGCTCGGCTGTTAGGCTAATAGAGCGTTGATCCATAGATGAGGACTGTTATCACATTTGCATGTTTCACTTATTACCAACCTGTCCCTGCCAGTAAAGGTACCACACGTGCACACTTGGGTGTCTTTGACATTTAAATAGCAAAAAGGGACATTGCAGAAAGTAAAATAAATTCCACTTAGGTCAGAGCGTTCTATAGGTATCATATAGCATTGTCTCATGTCAGGTAGAACGACCACTCTGTGCCTCCGTCTGCTCTGTCGGTTGAGGGACGAGCGTTGTGTCGGAGTGACGCCACCTGTAGGAAGACAATGAAGCATAATACCTGTTCGACATACACACTATGACGTAAGCATTATGAGACATTATTGACAAACCCCCCAAAAATGAAATGTGTCCTACACATCTTTCCGTTGATGAGAACATCTCACCCAAAATGATTGGAGGAAGAATACGACACCGTGAGGCGGTTTTCGTACTAATTGGCCATCCCGTCCTCCCATTGCCAAATGGATAATTGGTTTCCTGATCATTGATGGATCGACGACACTCCTCTCCCGTCTCTGTGCTGCTTCCTCAGTGAGCAGAGCCATGCCCGCATGCAGCTGTTATGAACAGATCAATGGCAAGCGAACCTAATGAGCTGTCCTCCACATGCATGTGCTTGCAATGACGGGGGAGAAAGAGTGAACGAGTTCAGAGCGTGTGTCAGCTGCAACACGATCATGATTAGAGGGCCGTGTTTTCTGAACGTTCTTGAATCCTGGCTGTCCACGGTCGTGTTTCTAGATTAGAACCTGCTCTAACAATACATGCAGCACAATTGCCATTTTCTGTTTTGCTCTGTAGGAGAGATGAGATGTCTGGCCTTGATGGAACTCATCTCTCTGTGTGTTCCGCTTTCCGCGAGAGGTGGCCTCGTTCTGGTGATGCAATGATGACAGAGTAGAGATTCATTTAGGTAGATGGGGGTGGAGAGAGGAAGGAAGGCTCTCGAGGCCTGTTCAATGTAGGAGCAGAGACTGTCAAAAGTCACGTCCACATCAAACACAATGTGCTTTCCTTTAACTGAGGTCTCACTAAAGGCCGTTATTAGGTCATCGTTACTGGTATGGGAGTAAACATGTTCTGTTTGTGTCCTTACTGTGTCTCTGAGTATTGATTGAATCCAGGGGTTTCATTTAATTTACAGTACGTCTAATGCGCTACGAGAGGTCATTCTCTGCATGTTAACAAATTGGCTTCAAGAAGTATCCTCAAGAAATATTCTCAAAATGGCATTATAATAATTATATACCGGCATGCGGAAGGAGACGGATAGTGTTTCCCGAGTGGACTCAGAGTAGCATGAAGAAATAACATGTTAAAAATAAATAACATGTTGGAGATCCATGATTATACTGCTCAAGCAGTGTGATTTCTCCAACATTCACAAAAACCGGAATAGCTATATTTACCGCACAATTGTGTGTTGTGGAAATTCTGTACATGTCAAATGACAACTCTCAAAAGGACAGCAACATGGATACAGTGCCTTCAAAAAGTCTTCACACCTTTTGACTGTAAAAAAAAAAATGTTGTTGTGTTACAAAGTGGGATAAACATTTATTTCATTGTCATGTTTTGTTAACAATCTAAACAAAATACTCTGTATAGTAGTCAAAGTGGAAGAAATATTCTAACATTTGTTAAAAAAATAAAAAAATAAATAAAACGCTTATACACAGTATCTTGATTAGATCAATATTCAACCCCCTGAGTTTAATACATGTTAGAATAACCTTTGGCAGAGATTACAGCTGTGAGTCTTTCTGGGTAAGTCTCTAAGAGCTTTCCACACCTGGATTGTGCCAAATTTGCCCATTATTCTTTTCAGAATTCTTCTTTCTTCTCTCTCAGTTTCCTTCCAGAGTTAGGAAGGAAGTATGTATCTTTGTAGTGACGGGGTGTATTGATACACCATCCAAAGTGTAATTAATAACTTCACCATGCTCAACGGGATATTCAATGTCTGTGGGATTATTTAAGTTACTCTTTAAAGATATACCATTATGGGGTATTGTGTGTAGGCCAGTGACCAACAATCTAAATGTAATACATTTTAAATTCAGTCTGTAACACAACAAAATGTGGAAAAAGTGTGACAACTTTAAGAAGGCACTGTACATCATTCATTATACATTTCTAGTCGTGTGCTTTATTCTTTTGTATATTTTCTTCTATCAAAAATAGAGTATGTGCCCAGCATGTGCTTAGAATGCTTCCATTCTCTATGGGGGGAATTCCAAGGCTAATTTCTTCAGCATTTTAGCATGTTTTTCTAGATTTAGAACACGAAACAACATTTAATAAAGCAAACTAGGTCTAGCGCAGCAAACATTTCAACTGGTTAAGCATATGTTGCAGAATTGCGATTCAAATGTATATTTCTTTAATTAGGTTAGCCATCAGTGACGGAGTTGACAACAGATACTCAAAACAGATATATTTTTGCCTCTAAAAATAAAAGTTCAGTATGAACATTTGTAAAATATGTATTATTTTGAAAATCCCCAATAAAAACATGACCATTCCATCACATCTTTCAGCCCGCTGACGGAGTTAATGTTTTACAGAGTTGACAAAAAAATGACCTTTTTATTTTATTTTTCTCTGTGTACCATATAAAGTGCCTTCAAAAAGTATGCTTGACTTATTCCACACTTATTATTCCACACGTATTTAAAAAAAAATCTCACCCATCAGCCTTAATTGAAATGGATTACAATACCCCATAATGCAATGTTTACAAATGTATTGAAAATGAAATACGGAAATATCTCATTTACATAAGTATTAACACCCCTTTGCTATGACACAATACTCCATAATGACAAAGTGAAAACATGTTTATAGAATGAAATACAGAAATATGACATGTACATAAGTATTCACACCCCTTTGCTATCACACAATAGCCCGTAATGAGAAAGTGAAAACATGATCTTAGATTGTCTTGCAAATTTATAGAACATTAAATACAGAAATGTTTCATTTGCATACTTATTCACACCCCTTTGCTATGACACTCCAAGTTTAAATTGAGCTCAGGTTCATCCAATTTCCTCTGATCATCCTTGGGATGTCACTTCAACTTTATGGAAGCCGCTCCTGAGAAAAAGGCACATGGCAGCACACCTAGAGCTCACAAAAAGGAAATACTCAGAGTATAAAGCAAAAGATTCTGTGGACTGATGAGACAAAAATGTAACTCTTGGGTCTGAATGCAAAGTCCTATGTCTGGAGAAAACCAGGCACAGATCATCACTCGTTTAACACCCTCCCTACAGTGAAGCATGGTGGTGGCAGCATCATGCTATGGGGATGCTTTTCAGTGACAGGGACTGAGAGACTGGTAAGGATAGGTGGAACAATGACTGGAGATAAATACAGGCAAATCCTTGATGAGAACCTGCTTCAGAGTGCAAACGACCTTAGACTGGGGGTGAAGATTTTACAATCCAACGGGACAATGGTCCAAAGCCTTCAGCCAAAGCAATGCTGGAATGGATTCAGAACAAGAATGTAAAAGTCCTTGAGTGGCCCTGCCAAAGCCCAGACTTGAATCCCATTAAAAATCTGTGGGAAAACTTGAAGATTGCTGTTTACTTCCACTCCCAATCCAACTTGACAGAGCTTGAGAAAATCTGCAAGGAAGAATGGGGGAAAATCCTGAAATCCAGATGTGCAAAGCTGATACAGACATACAGTACCCAAGATGACTCAAAGCTGTAATTGCTGCCAAAAGTGCATCTACAAAGTATTGACTCAGGAGTGGGAATATTTATGTAAATGTGATATTTCATTTTGTGATATTGTGATATTTCATTAGTACTTTAAAACTGGAGCCTGGAGCACGGTTCACGATGACTGTCATCACAGTTCCATGATTAGTAAGGATTATTAGGGTAGATTTATATGACTGTTCAACCCCTATTGTACACTTTTATCACCTTCCAATATTTCATGGATTAAACTATTTAAAATGGCAGCTTTCAGGATGAATCAAACAACTATTTTTGATTCACCAATATATGTTGTGCGTAAAGGCTCTCCAAACCTGTATTTTTTTGTGTTATCCATAATAACTTTCCTAAGATCACAGTATTTTTAAATCTACCAATTGGTGCTGGAAAGGCGAATGTGTGAATTGACGTGGCTTGTTTTCATTGATCCCTAATATTCTGAACCGTTCTCTCCATATACATATTCTAGTGAGTCTGTCAAGACATTTCTAATTAAAGATACACCAAATTTAAAGGGATGGCTTTAGATACTTTTACTGAAAACATTTTCAATCGGCCCTTTGTTGACAAAAATAGATGCCTAATTTGATTTTCATAGATTTCTTTTCACTTTTTCCTAAAGCTTCTCTGTGGAATCCTTTGTTCTCGTTTCATGTCATCGACATTCCACACCATTATTATGCGTCTATAGAAGATATAAACAAAGGACATTGTTCACCACATCATTCCGCTGCCTTGGTTGTTGTTTTGATGCTAGTCAACGCTGCTTCCTGGTTCAGCTTTTATGCTAATTAAACTAACCAGGAAGCTGGAACATGCTTCGTTATCCAGTCTCTCTGGTGCCTATTGAGGCTGTGTTCAGTCAGGTCTCATTGTCACATACAAATACCTATACTCTATTATCCATAATAGGCCCAGCCCTCCTTGTGCGATCGGGACTGAATATATGGATTCTATGCTGTTGTGATACATTGTAAGATTGTAAATCTCATATCCTTTCAGTTCATTACACTGTTCCTTGCAAACTAAAATAACAATTGCCCAAGCAAAATAAAAAAAAAGAAGTGTTTTATGTTCATTATCCTTTCAGCTGATTTCTTCCTCCCTTTCTCTCCAGCTGTCTCCTCTCATCCCGGAAACGACAAATCCTTCAAATTTAAGACCCCTGCAAAAACGTGCTGTATTTTTATATTTATGATGATTGCATTGGATTGCTTGCAATTGAAATGAGGAAGGAGAGTTAACAGCGCTCTCACTACAGCTACATGCATGGCGCCACAAATTGCTTCTCGAAGTTAACCTATACACATCTGCAGTGAACAAATTTAACATGATGAACAGGAATGACATTTAATCTCACGGGTGGCCGAAAACAACGAACTAACAGCCACACACCCAATAGACCACGCCTCCTGAACATAATTTATGGATTACATTAACAAAGACTCAGCAAGAAAGTCAATAAAAACCCAACTGATGATAAAACGAACCCATGTTTGGGTAATCAAAAAGCATTGCCTATTGGGGGCAGGACTTTCAGATAGTTATTTTTGGCCTGTGAGAGTAAATGCCATTGTTCTTTCACTACTACCCCAGCAATGGGATATTCATAGGCACTTGAAAACTCATACTCTTGTGTATGCCTCATTAAAGCTATAAAATTATCAGTGATCAACATGTGTTGACAATACAACAGAACAGATGAACCGGAATGACATTCACTCTCATGGGTGGCCAAAAATACATATCTGAAAGCCTCCAGTCTTCTGCTCTGAAATGGTGGATCATAGCTCAATAACCCAGCATCAACAACCCAACCTGGCTTCAACAAAAATCAGCATTTTTGTCAAAATGTTGTTATTGACATAGCCATGTTCTGTTCAATGTTCTCTACCTAAACAGGACTCTAAATACCCCAATTCATGTTGTTCAGTTCAAAAGAATATATGATACAAATTACTGACACCATTCAAACCAATGAGGGTTTGGAACTTTAAAGTCAAAAATCTCATAATCATCTTTTGGCTTTTTAGTCCCAAACTCTCGATTTAAGACTCTCTCAATCCAGTTGAGGGAAACAGCCCTCTGATATGTCCTGTCATGTATGTGTCCAAGAGAACATTAATGATAACGAGGATCATCCTCTCTCTCTGAAGCCTCAGTCCATTAGCGGCTCGTCTCCCTCTCTCTAGTGATTGGGAAACAAAGCTTCCTGAAGCATTGAGCATTTCCAGCCAATTGTGTCGAAAATATGTTCATTACTCGATGCTTTGATCAACACAGTGTATACCTGCACCTGCTGGTCAAAAGAATTTAAAACAGACAGATTATTATAGATGACATCACACACGCCATAGCGTTCTCAGGGTAGCCTTTTGTCTTCTACCAAAACCGATACCAAACCAATTAGGTGTTTGTTCGACAATACAAAGCTTTGGACGTCATTGATTGCGTGCTTCTGATAAAGTGATACAAGCAACGGCACACTGTTTCGAAGTAAACTGCTTTGCAATTTTTGACGCTTGCCTCGGACCTCCGGTATCTCACTACCTCTCTCTTTTCCCAGGCACAGTTCCTTCCCTATATTACACGATCTATCATCACCTTTTTCTCCATAATTGGTAGTTACACTCTTATCTCATTGCTGCAACTCCCATAAGGACATCCCTGCCAGCCAAACCCTCCCCTAACCCCAGACGACGCTGGGCCAATTGTGCACCGCCACATGGGTCTCCCGGTCGCAGCCGGCTGTGACAGAGCCTGGACTCGGACCCAGAGTCTCTAGTGGCACAGCTAGTACTGCAATGCAGTGCCTTAGACCACTGCACCCCTCGGGAGGCCCAGCACCACCATCGTTAAAATCAAATAAGAAATGACTATTTTCATTGACTTCACTGGCCTTTGTTGGAGCTCTCTATCGCTTTATACACAGCACAATATCCAGTGTTAAATCAACAATGACAGTGTTATTTTGCCAGCGTCTATATGGGTCAACACTTTTGAGTGTTATAAGGGCTCTGTTCAATCTGCATCGCGGAAGTTCAGCTTTACAGCGTGATTGACATTTACAGGCAATGTACCCGCTTTGGCGGTGACTGCATTCACGGTAAACGCAGCATATTTCGACTCAATCGGAAATTACCTTTACATTTTTATCTTTAAATCTGACACTTTACAGATTGAATAGAGCCATAAATTAACACTGTGCTTAGTGCTGACACTGTTACACTGTTAAAAATGTATTAAAAAAGGAAATAAATAAATACCTTAGATAAATATGTATTCAGACCCTTTGCTGGGAGACTCAAAATTGAGCTCAGGTGCATCTTGTTTCCATTGACCATCCTTGAGATGTTTCTTCAACTTGACAGCCCGTTTGGAGGTTACCAAAAGGCACATAAAAGACTCTCAGACCATGAGAAAACAAGATTCTCTGGTCTGATGAAACCAAGATTGAAACTCTTTGCCCTGAATGCCAAGCGTCACATCTGGAGAAAACCTGGCACCATCCCCTACGGTGAAGCATGGTGGTGGCAGCATCAGGCTGTGGGTATTTTTTTTAGCTGCAGGGACTGGGAGCCTAGTCAGGATCGAGGGAAAGATGAACAGGGTCAAGTACAGAGAGATCCTTGATGAAAACTTGCTCCAGAGCACTCGAGACCTTAGACTGGGGTGAAGGTTCACTTTCACTTTCCAACAGAACAATTATCATAAGAAATATTATTCTAATTTAATTATAGATTGCCATTTTTCTTTTATTCCAGGCTTTATCTAAATATTCCGCAAACAGAAATACACAATGGACAAAAAAACGATTTCAGTTTCTCCTCATCGCTCAGCCAGATAATGGCAGGGTATATCTGGTGGTCTGTCTCCTTATCGCTCAGCCACAAAATGCCAGGGTATATCTGGTGGTCTGTCTCCTCATCGCTCAGCCACATAATGACAGGATATATCTGGTGGTCTGTCTCCTCATCGCTCAGCCACATAATGGCAGGGTATATCTGGTGGTCTGTCTCCTCATCGCTCAGCCACATAATGACAGGATATATCTGGTGGTCTGTCTCCTCATCGCTCAGCCACATAATGCCAGGGTATATCTGGTGGTCTGTCTCCTCATCGCTCAGCCACATAATGCCAGGGTATATCTGGTGTGCTTTCTGGAATAAGATCAATGTGGTAGAAAGGGCAATAGAGAATAAAATGTGTTTCATTTCTTCGAGGTTACAATAGTTACATAGTTTTACCTCTTCCATTTCACCACAATACCGACCTGGTAATATGTTCATCAAATATTGATAATTGCTATTTATAATTGCTTCTAAAATGCATATTTTACACCAATTGACTGCACATTATAACATGTTCTGCAGGTCTTGTTCAGTTTCTGCCAAAATAACATCAGCATTTAAAAGGATACTTAGCATTTCATCATCATATCTTACTCCAATATTTAACTGTTTCATTGATTTTGCCAAATCATTTCTAAACACAGCAAACAAAGTCGGTGACAAGGCTTCTCCTTGTTTTACACCCGAGGGTGTGGGAAACCAATCGGTACGATATTCATTAACACACACACAAGCATTTGGTACTTTGTAAAGAGACTGGATTGCATGATAACATTTCCCATCAACCCCTGTCTTTAACAAACTGTAGGCTAAAAGTTCCCTATTTACAAAAGGCTAAAAGATCCCTATTTACAAAATCGAAAGCTTGCTGGAAATCAATAAAACAGGCAGATGTAGGCTTTTTTCCCCCCTGTAATCTATTTCTGATTATTGTACAGACCGAGAAGATATGATCTATACAAGCTCTGGATTTACAAAAAAACAAATTTGTTCCTCCAAAAAGATCATCAGCCTATTGTTGAGGATGGACGAATATAATTTATAGACTGCATTTAATAATCTTATGCTTCTATAGTTCAGTGGCACACTCGGGTCATTTTTTTTTTAAGATTTGGGAATGGGATTCACTATAGACTTATGCCAAATGGATGGCAGTACACTATATCAATTAATCAGTCAATTAATTTAGGGGATTTTAAAACCTCATTAGGCAGTTCATCAATGCCAAACGCTTAACCATTTCTTTGCAGAGTCAATCACCTTCACCTTCTTAACTTCTGGCACAGACAGCTCCTCATTTAAGTGCGGGTTACATATATCAGAGGGTTCTAACATTATATTTTCCAGTTTACCTGAGAACAGACTAACAAACCCCTTCTCCAATTCCTTATGTACCTGTGTAATATCAGAGTATCAAATAAATTCTCAGCCTTACAGACCATAGGTCCCTTAATGCATCATTCCAATAAGGCTTGTCAACTTTCCTGAACTTGAATATATAATGTCACAAAATGTTTCATACCACACATCTAAATCAAATGTTGTTGCTTGGCATCTTTGCAGAGTTTCGAAGAGTTCTACCAGAGCGCTACTACATGCCATTTCAGAGCATAGAAAGTCATTTGGCACATGTGTTTTCTTACATTTAAGTCTTTACGGGGTATGTATCTTTTCCCCCGAGTGATGCACGGTAATACCCGGTTGAGAAAGTTTGTGGCCAACAGAAAATATCATAAAAAATAAAAAAAAAATGATCAGGAAGTCTACTTTCTTCTCCGATGAAGTCAAATCCACATTCTTCAACCATCTGTGAAGGGGGTGTAACACTTTAAATTCCAAACAGGTTTCTGGACAGTCGTGGATGGTCACTATATAGCGCATTACAGTTTTTCCTTAGCCAGATATGGATGTAAAGTTATCGCTTAAGGGGCATATCCTTCCATTAATGATACACAGTCCCGAAGGAATTCTAACCGGGTTTCCCCATAATGATTAGTAACACGCGATGGAATATCATCAATTTAATCTAACCTCCCAATTCGATTGTTAAGATCCCCACATAATGTAAATAGCATCTGCTTCTGTATGTAGGTATACTCGAATTAACAGATGACTATAGAAGGAGGATGCATCTCTAACCCCTGTGGACTGTTCAGGTGGCAAATAGCATGAAAACACAACGAAACAATCACCTGACTCCCTATGTTCAAAGCAAAAAAAAAAATCATTCCTTCTATGGCTTTATCAATCATTTCAATTTTTATATGCTTTCATCATATCAGACTTTACACACAACTCCACTCCCCCAGAGTGTTTCTGTTGTGTCCAGACCATCCATACCCTTCAATAGCAATAGTTTCTTGCCTGACGCAAGTGGTAGTGTTCTGTCCTCCCAGACAGTTGGCCTGGAGTAGGATTAGATATGGTTGAATAGTTGAATGGGTGGTGTTTTGTTGTGAGGGCTAATAGCTGGCAGGGTAATTTTCCTTTTTCACATTTTTTTTTATTACCAGATGTTATTGTAGGTAGGCCGTGACTGGACTCAGGCTCCAGTACAGTAGTTGGTGGCACCTACAAGTTGGATACGATCCACTGACACAATCTCAAAGAAGAAGAAGAGGAAGAAGAAGAGGCAGAGAGAGGGGCATGAAGCCTTGTTCAGAATCAAAATGGATGCTACTAATAAGTGCAGTCAATTAGAGAGCAAGTCCACTCTCTGAACAGCTCGGAACAACGAGGGCTTAAATCCACAGAGAAACACAGACATCTTTTGATAGCCAACAGCTGAAGTACTGACTCTCTAAGTGTGAAATATATTACAAAGATATTATCATTTATTAAAAGTTTGCACAGTTATCTCTGTTTTATAATAGTTCTTGTCACTAGGGAGTCTATATATTTCTTTGCAGAATGTCTCAGAAACGACATGAATACGAGTCGAATGATTTCAATCCAACTTGATATATGCATCCGTGCCTCGAGTGAGTGGGTAGATGAGCTTAAGTTGCCGTCTACGGTACACATGTCCAAGGATATTGCACCATAGGGAGAACGTTGTGTGTGCGTGTGTGTGTGTGTGTGTGTGTGTGCGTGTGTGTGTGCGTGCGTGCGTGCGTGCGTGTGTGTGTGTGTGTGTGTGTGTGTGTGTGTGTGTGTGTGTGTGTGTGTGTGTGTGTGTGTGTGTGTGTGTGTGTGTGTGTGTGTGTGTGTGTGTGCGTGTGTGTGTGCGTGCGTGTGTGTGTGTGTGTGTGTGTGTGTGTGTGTGCGGAGGGAAACAAATACAGAACAACCTACTGCCTACACAGATCAAACTAACAGACAAATCAAAATGATTCCCGTCTATGTCATCAGACATGTCGCTTCCTAAGCAGAACAAAGAACCATGCTATATTTACACCAGCACGGCAGTGTCAGAAATATTGATGACCCAAAGCAGAAATTAGCCTGGTTGTCAAAACAGAATACTGCAGACGCTAGTATCCCGCATAGCGATTCGGCATCAACAACACTCCTCATCAAGCCAGTGAAATGTGACTGCACAAGCACAAAGCTCTGAGACATTCATTTGTGGCGGATGGGTCTAAATTTAAACTAAGCTCATCTGTCGTGAGCCTCACTGACATTGAAGATTGATGAAAAAAAACATTGAGGTTTTTGAAATTCTTTACAGACTTAATTGGAATATTAGCATTTTTACAATACTTTAGTTTGGGATGTGTTTTTGTAAGGCTTTTGCTATTGTTGGGACCATAGTTGGAATAATCTTGAGTGGGTGGCTCATTCCTAATATTCTTGAATTCTTCTATATAGTGACTAGCATTTACTCATTCATCTTTTCTGTTTCCATTGAATGTTGTGAAAGTGTGGGAGGCCCAAATCCAAAGTTGGTCACAGACTTTTGTAAGAAACAGATGAAGTCATGGATTTCTAACACCAAACTCCCTTTCCTTGGCCCGCACTTCATCTGCAGAACATTTGACTGCAAAGCCGGCAACAGCACAGCACACCATCAAATAGGATAACAAACACAACACTCAAAAGACAGGGGCAATTGACCAAGCGTTCGAAGGCGGCACTTGCTCTCCCTATCGCAGTCGTTGACTCTCAGGCCGCTACGACATTTCCATTTGCACACTTCAATTGACAAAATAAAATATCCCTGTTCTACTCTCATCTCCTTAGCTCGGCGCAGCGTAATCACTTCTTCGCCACAGCACTATCACTCCTCTCCTCCTCTCCCATCCCTCCATCCCTCAGCAGGTTGGCTCATGATTGACTATGAGACTATAAACTAAAGCCCCCTCCATCGGGTAGGGAGGGAGGAATACATACCACAGAGCTCAGCAGCATCTTTCTCCTTCTGGGGGTCACTTCCACAAATCACCTCGGGGAAGGACAAACTTAAACTTCTCAGTCCTCATTACTCCCGGGCCCTCTCTCTTTCTCTCTCTCTCTCTCTCTCTCTCTGTTTCTTCCCCCTCTCTCTCTCTCTGTCTGTTTCTTTCCCCTCTCTCTCTCTGTTTCTCCCCCCCCCTCTCTCTCTCTCTCTCTCTGTTTCTCCCCCCTCTCTCTCTCTGTTTCTTCCCCCCCTCTTTCACTCTCTCTCTCCCTCTCTCTCTCTGTTTCTTCCCCCCCTCTCTCTGTTTCTCCCCCCCCTCTCTCTCTCTCTCTCTCTCTATCTCTCTCTGTTTCTCCCCCCTCTCTCTCTCTGTTTCTTACCCCCTCTCTCACTCTCTCTCTCTCTCTCTCTCTCTCTGTTTCTTCCCTCTCTCTCTGTTTCTCCCCCCTCTCTCTCTCTCTCTCCCTCTCTGTTTCTCCTCCCCTCTCTTTCTCTCTCTCTCTCTCTCTCTCTGTTTCTTCCCCCCCTCTCTCTCATTCTCACTCCATCTCTTCTCGCTCTTCTCCTGTTCGTACCTAAACAGCTCTGTGTCGGGCATCGTCTGGGAATCATTTCCCCATCAAATTATTGACTTGGCCGCGTGCATTCTCCCCGAGTCTCAGCCATTTAATTTAGATGCAGTGTTTGACTCATCAGCATCGGGGGGGTCAAACAGGTGCTTTGAGAGCGAGACCGAACGGAGGTGAATTATACAAATTGACTGGCAGGCGAGATGGGGGCGATGGTGGAAGATGATAAACCTGTGTTGCTCAATGAACCTCTGTGGCCCTCCTCCTTCCTTAATGATGTATCTCCCAAAGGAATCAGCTGATTGTGGGAGCAGATCTGTGTCTCACTAATGACGCTGCTAAATGCACTGCCGCCGAGTTGTACTGTACGGAAACATGCTGAGTTTTGACCAATCTGATGATGCCCTGCATCGATGGCAGTTAATCAATCGAAATCTTATTTTGGATGAGTGGAAGGAAGTTGTTTTTTTCATGAGCTTTTCCCTAATAGAATAACACAGACCGGGACTCGTATCACAAGGGACTAATCGGAACAGGGTGATTGAGTCTTCTGTAAATGTAGTTGAATCCCGAGCATGTTTGTTTTTAGTTTGTTCATTTTTCATGAAATAACTATGAAGTTCCATCAGCAAGAACATGTCCTGAAATGGTACTTACAATGAAGTCAGATGCTCCTCTACCTATTATAAACGTTCCCTCGACAACAACAAGGACATGTAGTACAGTAGCGTAGTCCCATGTTTTTAAGCCAAAACGAAGAAGTGCTGTAGAAGGCAATGCTACAAGGCCTCAAGGACATGATGAGCGCATCAGCTCAGCCATCTGACAGAGAGAGATAAAGAGAGAGAGAGAGGCCCGGGCTGGGCCTGGGAGAAAACAGATGGACAGATGAATGGTGGTCAGGTGTCACCCACACTGACTTCTCTCCTCTCTAGCTGACTGATGATGCTGATGTCTGCCATGTTTGGCAGGTCACTCACACAGATGGTCTTTACCTGGCCACTGCCTCCTGGTCGGATGTGAGATCCCGTGCAGGGCCTGACACACCAGCAACTCGAGCATCTTCAGGATTTGGGAGCTTGAGCAGATGAAGCCTTCGACTTGGATTAGCAATAGGGCCATTCTCAGCGGCTACAAATCACTGGAGGTTGGTGTACGAGACGATGACTAAATGGATTTGACAGTCAGAAAATATTTTGTAAAATAGCTCATTAACGAAATGCATTCCGTTGCATATTTTGTTTTTCTTTGTATAAAACAGTTGGATATAAAGTATGTTTAAAAAAAAAACCCGACTCTGTTTGTCAATCTATCACAACCCGGCTAACTTTCTTGGACAACAATCAGCTATGACAATCAAGGACGGCATGGCATTATCCTCTCTATAATGGAAATCTTGTTCCATTGATTCGACATCACAGAGGGAGTGTTCATTGTGTTGGCTGATTTGAACGTGTTGGTATGTAACAAATACAGTAAACAATGAATAGACTTGGCCGTGATGGACCTTTGTTAGATATATTTTTGGCGGAGGCCTTCTGGTGTCTGGTTCTAGGTCTCTGGCTGGGTGTCTCTTTGTGTGTCTCTACAGCAGAGGCCAGAGAGCTCTGGACGCTTACAAAACAAACAGGGAATATGCTGATATTCTGAACAGAGCGGTCCTAATGCCCCAATTTGGGTTACACATCAACACAGTACATCAGAGAGCTGTAGCTACTCACAGACAGAATGGTTTACCCCACAGATAACCATGACCAAAGGAGTACATTTGAACAGTACAGAAGGCCAACAGTAATGACGTTGCAAAATACAGACAGAGACATCAGAGTGAAAAAGAAAAACATTGATGTGTCACTTAATAGTCTATGAAAGCTGCTGGGGGGGAATATGCATTCTTACCAAAGGGAATACTAGTGAAACACACACACAGATAAAGTTCAAATGCAGTACAATATTTGAATGTCCCAAGTGAATGCTCTGCACATACTTAATGTCCTGTAAGCTGCTCTGCACACACTTACTGTACTGTAAGCTCGGAATAAGGCTAAACCTTGTAGAGTGGAAAATAAAACAGCATTAACGCACTACTTTTAAAATCCTCCAAACTGTTCAGAGAACCGAGAGAGAACCCGCTAACAGATAATGAGGAGGGCTCTTATGAAATCATCACGTGGGCTCACGAACGCAGCCCTTAAAAACACACAGCTACTGTGGCCCTTGGGCTGCCTTCATGTCTACCAAATGGGTAACGCTGCAAGATCACAGACAAAGAGTTGCCTAATTAGACCCGAATCTCCTTGATTTGCCAGCAACGCTTAAAGGGAGTGGTTTGTTTAGCTGATCTAGGTCCGGTCTTACAGAGCTCTGAGCGCATAAGTCACAGCCACTCTAGACCGAAGGCGACAGTGGCAGAATAAGGATAAGGATGAACCCCTCGAGCTAGAGAACATTGCGCTGCTCGTGGTGTTGTTATTATTCTCAGCAAAGTTATCATGGCCCAATAAGAGGTGGAGAGGAGGGTAAAACAGCTCGAAGAGAACTTTAAGTTCATTACTTTATGGGAGTGGAAATGCTAACGAGCTGAGGGAGAATGAAAGGGTAGAAATGCCAATAGGGTATGTTGCCGAGTGTTGAAAAAGGTCCTTTAAATTGTAGGAAGTTAGTTCCATAGTCAAGACATTTTAGAATAAATAACCAGACTACTAAAAAATGTCCGTCTTGAGAAAGAGTTTTCCCACTGGGCACAGACGTCATTTCAACCTTGTCACGTTGGCATAAAGGATTCGGGAGACAGACGCAGGAATGCGTAACAGTTTTTTTTATTTAGCCCAAATTACAGCGTAACGTGTCAGGGCACGGGGACGAAGACCAAACAGACACGTAAACAAAAACACAGGGTGAAACCCAAACAAAAGAGCGAGGAGCACCTCGAATAAATACACACACGCACATTGATTAACCCACGGGACGAGACCCGTAATCATCTGGCAATCCGCAATGGCACGAAAGCCAAAACACACAGCACAGGTACTCACACGCACCAACGGACATTGTAACAAAAATGGACACCACCATGGTGAACAAAGGGCACATATATACAAATACAATCAGTGGGAATAGGGGCCAGGTGTGCACAATGAAAGTTCCAGAGGGATCCGTGACAAACCTCTCGTTTTGATTTACATTTGACTGAGTTGTCAACTCACGTGAATTCAATGTGAAATCAACAAGAATTTGAAGCGTGTCATAAAAGTTGGCAGCAATTTCGCAATTTCCTTTTCCTTTCCTGTAAATCCAACCAGATTTCCATGTTGATTCAACGGCATCACATTGACTTCTTACATGTTTTAATGGCGCGGATACAACATTGACTTAACCAGTTTGTGCTCGGCGGGCTGGTTCTCTGTCTGACACGACACACAGGGAGAGAAAAAACAAGGAGGGGGACGTATCACATCTCGAAATGGTTTGGTTCCGTCAACTGATGGAATTCAATAGGACTCATCAACTTTTGTCTAGCAGCCTAGAAAAATCAATGAGGTTTGGGCTATAGAGGAATGGTAGTAGTTAAACACTCCAGGAATCAATAGTGCAATAATCGTATTTGGAAAATGTTCACGATGAGTACGTGTGATGTGTGATGCTACGCAGGATATACATTCCTTGGTATTGACACATTGAAGCAGTCTCAAAGGCATGCGAAAGCTCCGGTAGAAAATGTAATGAAAGTACATTGAAAAATCCAGTATTGGGGCTCTCGAGTGGTGCAGCGGTCTAAGGCACTGCATCTCAGTGCTAGAGGCATCACTACAGACCCTGGTTTGATCCCAGGCTGTATCACAGCCGGCCGTGATTCGGAAGTCCCGTAGGGCGGAGCACAATTGTCCGGGTTAGAGTAGGGTTTGGCTGGGGTAGGCTGTCATTGTAAATGAGAATTCGTTCTTAACTGACTTGCCTAGTTAATTAAAGGTGAAATAAAATCAACTAAACCAGTGGTAACCATAACAACAACACTTTCCATGAACTTTAAATGAACCCAAACATGCAATTGAGAAAGTATTGTCAGAAATCCTGACACAATTCAGTGTCATTTAAAGTCGACTGTTTGGTGCAGTCACCACAAAGCAGCTTGTATCCATTAATTATATGCAAAACCATAAATTCAAGATCCCTGTCTTTGTCTTTGTCAGTTGTGCGCTACGCAGAGACCCAGCATCACATTCGATGAAGAGAAAAAAACAAAGGGAATAATTGCCTATGATGGAAACACTGTTTATTATGCACATAAACATGTCGCACGGCACATGGATTATGGATGAAGATTACCAAACTCTGTCACAGTGTGTGTGTCACAGAGATAAGAAAGTGCTATAAGCTCACTACACAGTTAGCTTGAAATGTCGCCAATAGTGCTATGGAATTGAATCAAGCGGGCGGTCATATGTTAGCAAGGCAGAGGACCCTGGAATCGAGCCATGGCACTGACAGTTTACCTTGAGTTGTACTCAAGAGAGAGAGAGAGAGGAAGCTAATACTACTACGCTAGCACACCGATGTCGGTTTTATGTGCCGAGCACTTTAACAGCATTTGTTACATTACCAACTGGCTCGAGAAGTGTAAACACAAGACAGGATGCGGTAGTGCTGTCATGACAACTGTAGTGTATTGCGGCTCAGACTAATAAAATGGCTGGGTCTATGATACACAATCCACTGAATAAGTCATTATTTATTTTACTCTCCTTTACCCTTAGTGACAGAAGGTGCTGTCCGACAATTGTGGTCCATCAGAGAACTCCGCAGAGGGCTGTTCAATTCAGGCAGCACCTCAAGGCGCAGCATTTCCTCATGTTGGTACAGTACATCATCATTCAAGCTGCCTGCCACATAAACAAACTCCCTCAATGTGACATACTCAACCGCAGACCCCCTTTGCCTTTCAAATTTCCACCTTTTCTTCACCTCCATCCCTTCAACAGCACATCTGTTGTTCTATGAGGAGTGTTCATTTCACCTGCTCCCTCCCTTCCTCTCCTCCTCCACTCCATCTATTTCACTTCTGTCTAGCCTTTCTGTTTTTTCTCCAGGCCCCCGCTGCTGCTGTTCGTCAAGCTGAGAGAGAACTACCTCTTGTCTCTTGCTTATCTTCTCTCACCACTCTCCATCATATCACACCCTTTCATCCATCCTCCTCTTTTCCTCCGCCCATCCTCCCCCATCACGAGGGCGCCTGGCAGAAGCCGTCTCTATCCCGGACAGTGCTGGTGTCAGGGCATGTTTCCCTTCTCTTGAAACTGGCTACAAGTGCTAGCAGGACATAGAGTGTGAAATAGAAGGTGTGCGCTATAGAAAGAGAGCGAGAGAGAGAGAGAGAGAGAGAGAGAGAGAGCGAGAGAGAGAGAGAGAGAGTGTGTGTGTGTGTATGTGTGTGTGTGTATGTGTATGTGTATGTGTGTGTGTGTGTGTGTGTGTGTGTGTGTGTGTGTGTGTGTGTGTGTGTGTGTGTGTGTGTGTGTGTGTGTGTGTGTGTGTGTGTGTGTGTGAGAGAGAGAGAGATACAGTGGCATGTATTCATGGATGCCAAGGGAAGCCAGTCTTCACCAAATATTTTTAAATATAAAATCATCTGAGCGATGGAAACAGCGCCCCCTCTGTCTCAGTATGTGTAGCCCATGCACCTGATGCTGTCTGGAACAAAAGAGACATATGACATATTGCCGCCGTAGCGTTTGATTGATTGATGCCAGCAACCAATTGCCTCCCGAGTGGCGCAGCAGTCTAAGGCACTGCATCGCAGTGTTGCAGCGTCACTAGAGCCTGGGGTTCGATCCCAGGCTGTGTCACATCCGGCCGTGACCAGTAGTCTGCACAATTGGCCCAGCATCGTCCGGGTTAGGGAAGAGTTTGGCCGGGTGGGATTTACTTGGCTCAGCGCAGGCTGATTTCGGTCGTCTGTTCTTAATTGATGCATCTGACTTCCGGGTTTAGCGAGCAGGTGTTTAAGAAGTGCGGTTTGGAGGGTCATGTTTAGGAAGACGCACGACTTGACCTTCGCCTCTCCCGAGCTCGTTGGTGAGTTGCAGCGATGAGACAAGATCGTAATTGGGGAGAAAAAGGGGCTCAACTGTGGCTTGTCCTGGTGCAGCAAAACAGACCCCAAGGGAGGCCAGTTTGGATTTGGCTTCACACCAATCCAATCACATCCTAAGCAAAACATCATCATTGTCAGAAAAACGTGTCTGTTTCTGGTCTGCTTGTGTTGATGTAGCTAGCTTGCTATATCAGCCCTTTCCTAAGCCATGAATGGAGACGGGGATTTGGACTTGTGGTTTTGACTTAATTCTCATTACAAGCCCATGATTATTGAGGCGATTCTGATATAACTATACATTCATGCAGTGCCTTGCGAAAGTATTCGGCCCCCTTGAACTTTGCGACCTTTTGCCACATTTCAGGCTTCAAACATAAAGATATAAAACTGTATTTTTTTGTGAAGAATCAACAACAAGTGGGACACAATCATGAAGTGGAACGACATTTATTGGATATTTCAAACTTTTTTAACAAAGCAAAAACTGAAAAATTGGGCGTGCAAAATTATTCAGCCCCCTTAAGTTAATACTTTGTAGCGCCACCTTTTGCTGCGATTACAGCT
The DNA here is from genome assembly GCF_057628025.1 of Oncorhynchus mykiss. Lineage (NCBI taxonomy): Eukaryota > Metazoa > Chordata > Actinopteri > Salmoniformes > Salmonidae > Oncorhynchus > Oncorhynchus mykiss. Next base: position 54,085,162 of record NC_143036.1, read on the forward strand.
GTAAGTCGCTTTGGGTATGTCTCTATCAGTTTTGCACATCGAGAGACTGACATTTTTTCCCATTCCTCCTTGCAAAACAGCTCGAGCTCAGTAAGGTTGGATGGAGAGCATTTGTGAACAGCAGTTTTCAGTTCTTTCCACAGATTCTTGATTGGATTCAGGTCTGGACTTTGACTTGGCCATTCTAACACCTGCATATGTTTATTTTTGAACCATTCCATTGTAGATTTTGCTTTATGTTTTGGATCATTGTCTTGTTGGAAGACAAATCTCCGTCCCAGTCTCAGGTCTTTTGCAGACTCCATCAGGTTTTCTTCCAGAATGGTCCTGTATTTGGCTCCATCCATCTTCCCATCAATTTTAACCATCTTCCCTGTCCCTGCTGAAGCAAAGCAGGCCCAAACCATGATGCTGCCACCACCATGTTTGACAGTGGGGATGGTGTGTTCAGGGTGATGAGCTGTGTTGCTTTTACGCCAAACATAACGTTTTGCATTGTTGCCAAAAAGTTCAATTTTGGTTTCTTCTGACCAGAGCACCTTCTTCCACATGTTTGGTGTGTCTCCCAGGTGGCTTGTGGCAAACTTTAAACAACACTTTTTATGGATATCTTTAAGAAATGGCTTTCTTCTTGCCACTCTTCCATAAAGGCCAGATTTGTGCAATATACGACTGACTGATTGTTGTCCTATGGACAGAGTCTCCCACCTCAGCTGTAGATCTCTGCAGTTCATCCAGAGTGATCATGGGCCTCTTGGCTGCATCTCTGATCAGTCTTCTCCTTGTATGAGCTGAAAGTTTAGAGGGACGGCCAGGTCTTGGTAGATTTGCAGTGGTCTGATACTCCTTCCATTTCAATATTATCGCTTGCACAGTGCTCCTTGGGATGTTTAAAGCTTGGGAAATCTTTTTGTATCCAAATCCGGCTTTAAACTTCTTCACAACAGTATCTCGGACCTGCCTGGTGTGTTCCTTGTTCTTCATGATGCTCTCTGCGCTTTTAACGGACCTCTGAGACTATCACAGTGCAGGTGCATTTATACGGAGACTTGATTACACACAGGTGGATTGTATTTATCATCATTAGCCGTTTAGGTCAACATTGGATCATTCAGAGATCCTCACTGAACTTCTGGAGAGAGTTTGCTGCACTGAAAGTAAAGGGGCTGAATCATTTTGCACGCCCAATTTTTCAGTTTTTGATTTGTTAAAAAAGTTTGAAATATCCAATAAATGTTGTTCCACTTCATGATTGTGTCCCACTTGTTGTTGATTCTTCACAAAAAAATACAGTTTTATATCTTTCTGTTTGAAGCCTGAAATGTGGCAAAAGGTCGCAAAGTTCAAGGGGGGCGAATACTTTCGCAAGGCACTGTATATTGTGCCATTGACTTGAGACCCTTGAAGTTCAATATATGGCCTAGATGTATCTTAGTAGGCTGGCATTAACTAGCTAGTTAACTTCGCTGGTTCATTGTTGTCCAGGTGAGGAAGTTAGGTTAGGAAGCGTTTTAACTTGGTAGCCAATAACAACAATAAAATAGTACTGTATGACAGAGCCTGAGATGAAAGAAAGAGACGAGGATGAAGGAGACGAGGATGGCATTGGCTTTCAACTAGTCAAGTAAGTTGACTCCAAAAATAATCATTATTTGCGCACGCGGCCATGCACAAACACACTTTAAGTTTGGCTTGTAGTGTGTTAAACAAAGCATATGCAGTACACGGTCTTGTTGATTTGATGTCACAGATGTATTGTATATCACGGGGGCGTATCAACAAATGGGTTATAGAGCAAACGACACAATTATCACAAGATAGGTTGTAATATGGCTTTTTTTACTGGCTTGGCTTCCTCAATATTCCTCAAGATACCCACGCACCGCTACTGGAGAGATACAGAGAGAGAGAGAGAGAGATAGCGAGAGAGAGAGAGCACCACGGCCGACCATGCAGGCTTCAGCCATGCAAGGTTTTTCCTCGTGGTGATTTCTTAGCCCCTAACATGACTGTCATGTATTTCATTTTTCACCTGTTTGAAATGAAAAGCTGAATGAGGAGTGCATACCGCCAGACAATGTAACTGGCACATCAGAGAAGTACTTACACGTTACAGTAGGCCTACCATCTAGCCTGCAGCAGAGGGCAATACCATTCTTTATGGCAGAGAAGACTGTAGCATAGCCACGGTTCAGGTGGAGGCCAACGGAGTGCACAGAGACACGGGGGTCTTGTGACATTTATCAAGAAGAGTCCAGGCCAAATTGGCACCGAACTCTCTGCTCTGCACCAAAATATGATGCGGCATAGTTGTTCAAAATGGTCTCCATTCATCACCC